>NW_022266031.1:150000-185389 GCF_002021735.2 Oncorhynchus kisutch | reverse complement strand
TATCAGGAATGACTGGGAGTGAGGATGGACTCAACGATTGATGAGTCAAACCGTATCAGGAATGACTGGACTGAGGATGGACTCAACGATTGATGAAGTCACCCGTAAGCAGGAATGACTGGGACTGAGGATGGACTCAACGATTGATGAGTCAAACCGTATCAGTGGGAAAAGGGAGGATGAGAAAAAATGACTGGGAGTGAGGATGGACTCAACGATTGATGAGTCAAACCGTATCAGGATGACTGGTGAAGTGATGATGGACTCAACGGATTGATGAGTCAAACCGTATCAGGAAGACTGGGACTGAGGATGGACTCAACGATTATGAGTCAAACCGTATCAGGAATGACTCGGACTGAGGATGGACTCAACGATTGATGAGTCAAACCGTATCAGGAATGACTGGGGACCTGAGGATGAGACTCGGAGACTGGGAGATTTGAATTTTTCAAGCTGCCGCAAGTAGTACATCCGCCTGGGTGCCTCTTAGTGGTCCGATATAATGATGTCTGGTGACCTCTCTGATGATGTCTGGTGACCTCTCTGATGTTGCCTGGTGACCTCTCTGATGATGTCTGGTGACCTCTCTGATGTTGCCCGGTGACCTCTCTGGTGTTGTCTGGTGAACTCTCTGATGTTGTCTGGTGACCTCTCTGATGTTGCCTGGTGACCTCTCTGATGTTGCCTGGTGACCTCTCTGGTGTTGTCTGGTGAACTCTCTGATGTTGTCTGGTGACCACTCTGATGTTGCCTGGTGACCTCTCTGGTGTTGTCTGGTGAACTCTCTGATGTTGTCTGGTGACCTCTCTGATGTTGTCTGGTGACCTCTCTTATGTTGCCCGGTGACCTCTCTGATGATGCCTGGTGACCTCTATGATGTTGTCTCGTGACCTCTTTGATGTTGCCTGGTGACCTCTCTGATGTTGTCTGGTGACCTCTCAGATGTTGTCTGGTGACCTCTCTATGTTGCCTGGTGACCTCTCTGATGATGCCTGGTGACCTCTCTGATGTTGTCTGGTGACCTCTCTGATGTTGTCTGGTGACCTCTCTGATGTTGCCTGGTGACCTCTCTGATGTTGCCTGGTGACCTCTCTGATGTTGCCTGGTGACCTCTCTGATGTTGCCTGGTGACCTCAGTGATGTGATCTGTAGTTTGACAGATGCGTTGTTGGAGATACAGTAATTGCTGTAGAGAGAGTAGAGTAGAGGTGAGATCAGGCGTTGTTGCGGCGCTCTGGTGCTAAGGGATAAAGAGTCGAAAGGTGTTTTCCCAGCATCCTGTAGGTTGCATCCTGTTGTATTCCTCTCCTCTCCTCTCCTCTCCTCTCCTCTCCTCTCCTCTCCTCTCCTCTCCTCTCCTCTCCTCTCCTCTCCTCTCCTCTCCTCTCCTCTCCTCTCCTCTCTCTCCTCTCCTCTCCTCTCCTCCTCCTCCCTATCCTCTCCTCTTCTCCTTCTCTCCTGTCCTCTCCTCTTCTCCTCCTAGCTGAAACACAAGGCCCATTACAAGGAGGCCTTAGCACCATGGTGGCCTTAGCAACATAAGACCAGTTGACTGGGAAAATACACCAGTTGCAGGCCCCTGAACAAACCTGGTTACTTTACAAAGCCTTCTGAACTCCTGCCAGTGTTTTCCAGACAAGATAATTTGTCCCTGTGCAGTTCCAGTTGTGCACCTTGGATATAGCTGGATGATAACTTTTGTTCCCTTTGTCCAGAGGAAAACTCTCGGCTAAGCTTCACACCTCAAAGTAACATTAGATATATCTAATTGACCGAAAAAATGCATTTGTTTGAAGTGTTTGAAGTTTTTTGGGGGACGGGGGTCAGTTTCTTCTGTGTGGAAAACATTCTTCTCTTTCCTTCTTTCTTTCTTTCTTTCTTTCTTTCTTTCTTCTTTCTTTCTTTCTCTGTCTCTCTCTCTCTCCCCTCTTTCTCTGTCTCGCTCTCTCTCTCCCCTCTTTCTTTCTCTGTCCCTCTCTCTGTCTCTCTCGCTCTCTCTCTCTCCCTCTCTCTCTCTCTCTCTCTCTCTCTCTCTCTCTCTGTCCCTCTCTCTCTCTGTCTCGCTCTCTCTCTGTCTCGCTCTCTCTCTGTCTCTCTCTCTCTCTCTCTCTGTCTGTCTGTCTCTCTCTCTCTCTCTCTCTCTCTCTCTCTCTCTGTCTCTCTGTCTCTCTCTCTGTCTGTCTCTCAATCTCTTTGTCTCTCTCTCTGTCTCTCTCTCTGTCTCTTTTTGTCTCTCTCTCTGTCTCTCTCTCTGTCTGTCTCTCTCTCTCTTTGTCTCTCTCTCTCTCCCTCCTGTCTTCAACCTGGGTCAAGTTACTTTTTTTGCTGTTCTGCAAGTCACTGACTTTTGAGGCATTGTACTGCTTTCCTCCAAAACAGTGTGTGTGTGTGTGAATACATGTGCACGTGTGTGTGTGTAGGGCGCTGGGGCATGGTTGAATTATTCAGGCTGTACTGCCGATAACCCTGGCCGACGAAGACTGTGTGTGTGTGTGTGTTGTGTGTGTTGTGTGTGTGTGTGTGTGTGTGTGTGTGTGTGTGTGTGTGTGTGTGTGTGTGTGTGTGTGACATAGAAGGCAGGGTTTTAGTGTACTGGAAGCCAGTCCTGTGAGGGACATGGGAAGGCTGGGGAGGGAGAGAGAGAAATAAAGATGCCCCAGGTACGTATATTTTGTAAAACAGAAACCCAGGCAGGACAAACACAGAGCTGTTATTCCATTCAGACACCGGTGACACATTTACTGGATAAGTTCAAAACAAAGAAAGAAACATGATTGGTCCGTTTCTGAGCCAGAAAGCCTGTGTCATCGAATATGCTTGACATTGTTTAGGTAAGTCCAAATGGACATCTTTGGAACTGAAAATGTTGATTTTGGCTTTGGAAATCTGGTTAAGGATTGAATGATTGAATAGTTCCCATGCATGAACTTGTGCTTTGAGGTGTGTTAGTTAGGTGTGTCCGCCATCTGTGGTAAAGTAATGTAATGTATGTTCTGGATCTCAGAGATCCCATACGTTGTGTATACTACTTCCTCTGATCTGGATAAAGCTGGGGAGTCTGGGTAACACCCTTCACCATGATTTAAATCCACCTCACTGCGATGCCTGGACACTGAAAATACTAATTGTATCGCTACCGATACAGATATACACACACACACACACACACACACACACACACACACACACACACACACACACACACACACACACACACACACACACACACACACACACACACACACACACTCTCACACTCTCACACACACACACACACACACACACACACACACACACACACACACACACACACACCATATTGTTAAGTCATACATCATGGTCACAGCCACAGTCACACACACACACATACACACGCACACCTTCCTAATATTGATTTGCACCCCCCCCCCCCCTCTCCCCCACAGAACAGCCTCAATTCATATCAGGAATGGTCTCCACAAGGTGTCTAAAGCGTTCCACAGGGATGCTGGACCATATTGCCTCCAATGCTTCCCACAGTTTTGTCAAGTTGGCTGGATGTCGTTGGGTGGTGGACCATTCTTGATACACACAGGAAACTGTTGAGCGTGAAAAAACCCAGCAGCATTGCAGTTCTTGACACAAACCGGAGGGCCTGGCGTCTACTACCATACCCCATTCAAAGGCAATTAAATATTTTGCATTCACCCTCTGAATAGCACACATGAACAATCCATGTCTCAATGATCTCAAGGCTTAAAAATAATTCATTAACCTTTCTCCTCCCCTTCATCTACACGAATTGAAGTGGATTTAACAAGTGACAGCAATAAGGGATCATAGCGTTCTCATGGATTCACCTGGTCAGTCTGTTTCATGGAAAATGCAGGTGTTCTAAATGTTCTCTATTCTAGTGTCTATGGCAACAGTCAGCCATGACAGTGAGAAAGACTCATGAATAGATTTTTTTTTCTTTCTCCAGAGTGAAATGTATTTATTTTTTATTTTACCTTTATTTAACCAGGCAAGTCAGTTAAGAACACATTCTTATTTTCAATGACGGCCTGGGAACAGTGGGTTAACTGCCTGTTCAGGGGCAGAACGACAGATTTGTACCATGTCAGCTCGGGGGTTTGAACTCGCAACCTTCCGGTTACTAGTCCAACGCTCTAACCACTAGGCTACGCTGCCGCCCCAGAGTGAAATAACTCTGAATAACTCTGGATTCTTTCATAATGTACTCAATGCTTTCCCTTCTATCAGAAATGGATTAAAGCTTCAATATGTAACTTTTTGAGGCGACCAAATTCACAAAGAATACGAGATAAACACGAGTTATAGATCTGTCAGACTCATTGAAAGTAAGTCTAAGAAGCCGTAGATCTGTTCTCGGGGTGCGCTATGTGAGCTAGTTGTCACGGTTGTCGTAAGAATGGGACCAAGGCGCAGCGGATGTTGAGTTCCATATATTTATTTCCAAGTGAAACTTCAGCAAAACAAAAATATACCAATAAACGAACAACTAAACGTGCCTACGCGGTGCACATGCACATGCACAAAATCAATATCCTACAAACACAGGTGAGAAAAATAGCTACTTAAATATGATCCCCAATTAGAGACAATGATTACCAGCTGCCTCTAATTGGAGCGGGTCTGGACGCCGTGCCTGGACTGAGCACCGCCGTGCCTGGACTGTCGCCAGAAGCTCTGGACTGGGGACTGTCGCCGGAAGCTCTGGACTGGGGACTGTCGCCGGAAGCTCTGGACTGGGAACCGTTGCAGGAAGCTCTGGACTGGGGACTGTCGCCGGAAGGCGCACTGGAGCGTGGAGCCGGTACAAGTGAAACCGGACTGGTGACACACACTTCAGGGAGAGTGCGGGGTGCGGGCACAGGACATACTGGACTGGGGACACACACTTCAGGGAGAGTGCGGGGTGCGGGCACAGGACATACTGGACTGGGGACACACACTTCAGGGCGAGTACAAGGAGGAGGCACAGGACGTACCGGACAGGGGAGGCGCACTGGAGGCCAGAATCGTGGAGCCAGCCTAGGTTGCACCAGACTGCTAACCGGATCCTCTGGTCGGATGTTGAGCAGAACACACTTGCAAAACATCTCTCTCATCTCTCTCTCTCCTAACTTCTCCAATGCCTCCCTGACAGTCTCTGGCACTTCAGGGCGAGTGCAGGAAGCATGCACAGGACACGCACTTCAGGGAGAATGCGAGGAGGAGACACAGGACGTACCGGACTGGGGAGGAGCACTGGAGGCCAGATGCGTGGAGCCGGCTCAGGTTCACAGGACTGGCAACATGCTCCTCCAAAGGCCTGCGTTGCTGCATACACCTAGCCAACTCCATTCTCCGGTATCCCTCCTCACACTGTTCCACCGACTCCCAGGTGGGCTCTGGTACTCTCCTTGGTTCGACCGACCACACTCTATCAACTCCCAGGCAGGCTCTGGTACTCTCCTTGGTTCGACCGACCACACTCTATCGACTCCCAGGTGGGCTCTGGTACTCTCCTTGGTTCGACCGACCACCACTCTATCGACTCCCAGGTGGGCTCTGGTACTCGCCTTGGTTCGACCGACCACCTCTCTATCAACTCCCTGGTGGGCTCTGGTACTCTCCTTGGATCAACCGACCACCTCTCTATCGACTCCCAGGCGGGCTCTGGTACTCTCCTTGGTTCGACCAACCACCACTCTATCGACTCCCTGGTGGGCTCTGGTACTCTCCTTGGTTCGACCGACCACCACTCTATCGACTCCCTGGTGGGCTCTGGTACTCTCCTTGGTTCGACCAACCACCTCAGACTCCCAGGCAGGCTCTGGTACTATCCTTGGTTCAACCGACCACCTCTCTATCGACTCCCAGGCAGGCTCTGGTACTCTCGTTGGTTCGACCAACCACCTCAGACTCCCAGGCAGGCTCTGGTACTCTCCTTGGTTCAACCGACCACCTCTCTATCGACTCCCAGGCAGGCTCTGGTACTCTCCTTGGTTCGACCGACCACCTCTCTATCGACTCCCAGGCAGGCTCTGGTACTCTCCTTGGTTCGACCTAACACCTCTCTATCAACTCCCAGGCAGGCTCTGGTACTCTCCTTGGTTTGACCGACCACCTCTCTATCGACTCCCAGGCAGGCTCTGGTACTCTCCTTGGTTCAACCGACCACCACTCTATCGACTCCCAGGCAGGCTCTGGTACTCTCCTTGGTTCGACCGACCACCACTCTATCGACTCCCAGGCAGGCTCTGGTATTCTCCTTGGTTCGACCGACCACCTCTCTATCGACTCCCAGGCGGGCTCTGGTACTCTCCTTGGTTCGACCGACAACCTCTCTATCGACTCCCAGGTGGGCTCTGGTACTCTCCTTGGTTCGACCAACCACCTCAGACTCCCAGATGGTCTCTGGCTCTTCCCTCTGCTCAGCCGCCAGCTCCATGTGGCCGCAGTCCCCAGCGTCGTCGCCGTCCTTCTTGCGTCCTCTGTGACTCCTGCCAAGGAAGGGTCTCATGTCCTTCCATGATTTCTTCCCAGGTCCAACGTATTATTCCCATCTGCTTTGTCCTTGTTTGGTGGGATATTCTGTCACCAGCCTCAAACAGCTGAAAATACAATATGTTTGGTTCTGGAAAATATATTTTACAGCTGTTTAGATGGTACAACGATTCACTACAATATACTTGCTTGTTTTGTCACATAAACTGAAATTAGGCAAACTATTAGAATATGAGCAACCAGGAAATGGGGGATTGATTTCTGCATAGTGCATCTCTAAACAACAGATTGTGAGTGTTGCAGTGCACTGCGTTAGACAGTGTTACAATGAGAAAAAGATCTCAGTTAGAGGCCCAAAGCATCCCATTGCTTCCCATCACATCCATTATGTAAATCCACAGTTCAGAGCCAATGAGGGAGGTCCACCTTTTTCACAGGGCTTCTCTCACCACACTCATTCTTCTCTTTCTTCATTTCGGTGCCAGCGGGTGATCCTGGCAGAATGTGGTGGTCCCTCTGAGTTCCAATAAGGTTGGAACGACTTGGCGCTACTCTATTTATATCCCACAATGCAACAGCGACAGTGGTGGCATCTGTCTGCTTGGGCAACATACCTCGAGTCGGTTTCCATCCCCCCTTCTCTTCCTCCATTCCCCTTCCCTCTCCTCTTCTCTTCCTTCATTCCCCTTCCCTCTCCTCTTCTCTTCCTCCATTCCCCTTCCCTCTCCTCTTCTCTTCCTCCATTCCCCTTCCCTCTCCTCTTCTCTTCCTCCATTTCTCTTCCTCCACTCCCCTTCCCTCTCCTCTTCTCTTCCTTCATTCCCCTTCCCTCTCCTCTTCTCTTCCTTCATTCCCCTTCCCTCTCCTATTCTCTTCCTTCATTCCCCTTCCCTCTCCTCATCTCTTCCTCCATTCCCCTTCATCTTCTCTTCCTTCATTCCCCTTCCCTCTCATCTTCTCTTCCTCCATTCCCCTTCCCTCTCCTCTTCTCTTCCTCCATTCCCCTTCCCTCTCCTCATCTCTCCTCCTGTTCCTCTTGCTCAGGTGGTGACCAACACCTTGCCGGATGACAGGAACAGCTTGGGGTGTGTGTGTACGTGTGTGTGTGTGTGTGCACGTGTGCTTGGGGTGCAGTTGAACAGTTGCCAGTTGCCACACACCAGACGGCCTGTCTTTAACACTTTGATCAGAAAACCATCGTCCCAGATATGCATCGAAAACAATTTGTGTGTTGTGTTGTAATAAACATTCACACAAAATAGACCTCTATAGCACATTTTCAATGGTAAGATGCTCATTTTAATTGCTGTCATTTTGTTATCACAACCTTCGTCTTTTTCTGCTGACATTGTCATTTTCATCGTTGACAAATACGTTTTTTGCCTGTGTTTTTTCAACGTCATCAGAACGATCATTAGTGGATGATACGGACATTTAGCTAACTTTTCATACAGAGGTCAACATCACATCTGCCAGAGTCAACTACAATCTCACAAGCATTAGTGTATCATTGGGCATTTTGCTAGATAGATGATTTCACCAGCGAATGCCCAATGATTTGATATTGCTAGTGAGATGGTAGAAACGAGAGATGATTATGAGAACTGTCCGGCCGGCTTGTCTCTCCGCTTATGGCTCTCGACGGCATTTAATTAATTTCTCTCTCTTTTTAATTGATCCCAATTTCCCCTGATTACGATCATAATTAAACACCAGAAAGTGGATCCTGCCCAGAGCCATCTGGCCAAAGTGGATGAGCTCCAGAATGGAGGTGCTCCAGAATGGATGGGCTCTAGAGTGGAGGGGCTACAGAATGGATGGGATCTAGAGTGGAGGGGCTCCAGAATGGATGGGCTCTAGAGTGGAGGGTCTCCAGTAGAGTGGATGGGCTCCAGAATGGATGGGCTCCAGAGTGGATGGGCTCTAGTAGAGTGGAGGGGCTCCAGAATGGATGGGCTCTAGTAGAGTGGAGGGGCTCCAGAATGGTTGGGGTCTAGAGTGGAGGGGCTCCAGAATGGTTGGGCTCTAGAGTGGAGGGGCTCCAGAGTGGAGGGGCTCTAGTAGAGTGGAGGGGCTCCAGAGTGGAGGGGCTCTAGTAGAGTGGAGGGGCTCCAGAGTGGAGGGGCTCTAGTAGAGTGGAGGGGCTCTAGTAGAGTGGAGGGGCTCCAGAGTGGAGGGGCTCTAGTAGAGTGGAGGGGCTCCAGTAGAGTGGAGGGGCTCTAGTAGAGTGGAGGGGCTCCAGAGTGGAGGGGCTCTAGTAGAGTGGAGGGGCTCCAGAGTGGAGGGGCTCCAGAGTGGATGGGCTCTAGTAGAGTGGAGGGGCTCCAGAATGGTTGGGCTCTAGAGTGGAGGGGCTCCAGAGTGGATGGGCTCCAGTAGAGTGGAGGGGCTCCAGAGTGGATGGGCTCCAGTAGAGTGGAGGGGCTCCAGAGTGGATGGGCTCCAGAGTGGAGGGGCTCCAGAGTGGAGGGGCTCTAGTAGAGTGGAGGGGCTCTAGTAGAGTGGAGGGGCTCTAATAGAGTGGAGGGGCTCCAGAGTGGAGGGGCTCCAGTAGAGTGGAGGGGCTCCAGTAGAGTGGAGGGGCTCTAGTAGTGTGGAGGGGCTCCAGAGTGGATGGGCTCCAGTAGAGTGGAGGGGCTCCAGAGTGGATGGGCTCCAGTAGAGTGGAGGGGCTCCAGAGTGGAGGGGCTCTAGTAGAGTGGAGGGGCTCCAGAGTGGAGGGGCTCTAGTAGAGTGGGGTGGCTCCAGAGTGGAGGGGCTCCAGTAGAGTGGAGGGGCTCCAGTAGAGTGGAGGGGCTCTAGTAGTGTGGAGGGGCTCCAGAGTGGATGGGCTCCAGTAGAGTGGAGGGGCTCCAGAGAGAATGGGCTCCAGTAGAGTGGAGGGGCTCCAGAGTGGATGGGCTCCAGAGTGGAGGGGCTCCAGAGTGGAGGGGCTCTAGTAGAGGGGAGGGGCTCCAGAGTGGAGGGGCTCTAGTAGAGTGGAGGGGCTCCAGAGTGGAGGGGCTTTAGTAGAGTGGAGGGGCTCCAGAGTTTAGGGGCTCCAGAGTGGATGGGCTCTAGTAGAGTGGAGGGGCTCCAGAATGGTTGGGCTCTAGAGTGGAGGGGCTCCAGAGTGGATGGGCTCCAGTAGAGTGGAGGGGCTCCAGAGTGGATGGGCTCCAGTAGAGTGGAGGGGCTCCAGTAGAGTGGAGGGGCTCCAGAATGGATGGGATCCAGATTAGAGGGGCTCCAGAATGGATGGGCTCTAGTAGAGTGGAGGGGCTCCAGAATGGATGGGCTCTAGTAGAGTGGAGGGGCTCCAGAATGGATGGGCTCTAGTAGAGTGGAGGGGCTCCAGTAGAGTGGAGGGGCTCCAGAGTGGATGGGCTCTAGTAGAGTGGAGGGGCTCCAGTAGAGTGGAGGGGCTCCAGAGTGGAGGGGCTCCAGAGTGGAGGGGCTCTAGTAGAGTGGAGGGGCTCCAGAATGGTTGGGCTCTAGAGTGGAGGGGCTCCAGAGTGGATGGGCTCCAGTAGAGTGGAGGGGCTCCAGAGTGGATGGGCTCCAGTAGAGTGGAGGAGCTCCAGTAGAGTGGAGGGGCTCCAGAATGGATGGGATCCAGATTAGAGGGGCTCCAGAATGGATGGGCTCTAGAGTGGAGGGACTCCAGAGTGGATGGGCTCCAGTAGAGTGGAGGGGCTCCAGAGTGGATGGGCTCCAGTAGAGTGGAGGGGCTCCAGTAGAGTGGAGGGGCTCCAGAATGGATGGGATCCAGATTAGAGGGGCTCCAGAATGGATGGGCTCTAGTAGAGTGGAGGGGCTCCAGAATGGATGGGCTCTAGTAGAGTGGAGGGGCTCCAGAATGGATGGGCTCTAGTAGAGTGGAGGGGCTCCAGTAGAGTGGAGGGGCTCCAGAGTGGATGGGCTCTAGTAGAGTGGAGGGGCTCCAGTAGAGTGGAGGGGCTCCAGAGTGGAGGGGCTCCAGAGTGGAGGGGCTCTAGTAGAGTGGAGGGGCTCCAGAATGGTTGGGCTCTAGAGTGGAGGGGCTCCAGAGTGGATGGGCTCCAGTAGAGTGGAGGGGCTCCAGAGTGGATGGGCTCCAGTAGAGTGGAGGAGCTCCAGTAGAGTGGAGGGGCTCCAGAATGGATGGGATCCAGATTAGAGGGGCTCCAGAATGGATGGGCTCTAGTAGAGTGGAGGGGCTCCAGAATGGATGGGCTCTAGTAGAGTGGAGGGGCTCCAGAATGGATGGGCTCTAGTAGAGTGGAGGGGCTCCAGTAGAGTGGAGGGGCTCCAGAGTGGAGGGGCTCCAGAATGGATGGGCTCTAGTAGAGTGGAGGGGCTCCAGAGTGGAGGGGCTCCAGAATGGATGGGCTCTAGTAGAGTGGAGGGGCTCCAGAGTGGAGGGGCTCCAGTAGAGTGGAGGGGCTCCAGAATGGTTGGGCTCTAGAGTGGAGGGGCTCCAGAGTGGATGGGCTCCAGTAGAGTGGAGGGGCTCCAGAGTGGATGGGCTCCAGTAGAGTGGAGGAGCTCCAGTAGAGTGGAGGGGCTCCAGAATGGATGGGATCCAGATTAGAGGGGCTCCAGAATGGATGGGCTCTAGAGTGGAGGGACTCCAGAGTGGATGGGCTCCAGTAGAGTGGAGGGGCTCCAGAGTGGATGGGCTCCAGTAGAGTGGAGGGGCTCCAGTAGAGTGGAGGGGCTCCAGAATGGATGGGATCCAGATTAGAGGGGCTCCAGAATGGATGGGCTCTAGTAGAGTGGAGGGGCTCCAGAATGGATGGGCTCTAGTAGAGTGGAGGGGCTCCAGAATGGATGGGCTCTAGTAGAGTGGAGGGGCTCCAGTAGAGTGGAGGGGCTCCAGAGTGGATGGGCTCTAGTAGAGTGGAGGGGCTCCAGTAGAGTGGAGGGGCTCCAGAGTGGAGGGGCTCCAGAGTGGAGGGGCTCTAGTAGAGTGGAGGGGCTCCAGAATGGTTGGGCTCTAGAGTGGAGGGGCTCCAGAGTGGATGGGCTCCAGTAGAGTGGAGGGGCTCCAGAGTGGATGGGCTCCAGTAGAGTGGAGGAGCTCCAGTAGAGTGGAGGGGCTCCAGAATGGATGGGATCCAGATTAGAGGGGCTCCAGAATGGATGGGCTCTAGAGTGGAGGGACTCCAGAGTGGATGGGCTCCAGTAGAGTGGAGGGGCTCCAGAGTGGATGGGCTCCAGTAGAGTGGAGGGGCTCCAGTAGAGTGGAGGGGCTCCAGAATGGATGGGATCCAGATTAGAGGGGCTCCAGAATGGATGGGCTCTAGTAGAGTGGAGGGGCTCCAGAATGGATGGGCTCTAGTAGAGTGGAGGGGCTCCAGAATGGATGGGCTCTAGTAGAGTGGAGGGGCTCCAGTAGAGTGGAGGGGCTCCAGAGTGGATGGGCTCTAGTAGAGTGGAGGGGCTCCAGTAGAGTGGAGGGGCTCCAGAGTGGAGGGGCTCCAGAGTGGAGGGGCTCTAGTAGAGTGGAGGGGCTCCAGAATGGTTGGGCTCTAGAGTGGAGGGGCTCCAGAGTGGATGGGCTCCAGTAGAGTGGAGGGGCTCCAGAGTGGATGGGCTCCAGTAGAGTGGAGGAGCTCCAGTAGAGTGGAGGGGCTCCAGAATGGATGGGATCCAGATTAGAGGGGCTCCAGAATGGATGGGCTCTAGTAGAGTGGAGGGGCTCCAGAATGGATGGGCTCTAGTAGAGTGGAGGGGCTCCAGAATGGATGGGCTCTAGTAGAGTGGAGGGGCTCCAGTAGAGTGGAGGGGCTCCAGAGTGGAGGGGCTCCAGAATGGATGGGCTCTAGTAGAGTGGAGGGGCTCCAGAGTGGAGGGGCTCCAGAATGGATGGGCTCTAGTAGAGTGGAGGGGCTCCAGAGTGGAGGGGCTCCAGTAGAGTGGAGGGGCTCCAGAGTGGAGGGGCTCCAGTAGAGTGGAGGGGCTCCAGAGTGGAGGGGCTCCAGAATGGATGGGCTCTAGTAGAGTGGAGGGGCTCCAGAATGGATGGGCTCTAGTAGAGTGGAGGGGCTCCAGAGTGGAGGGGCTCCAGAGTGGAGGGGCTCTAGAATGGATGGGCTCTAGTAAAGTGGAGGGGCTCCAGAGTGGAGGGGCTCCAGTAGAGTGGAGGGGCTCCAGAATGGATGGACTCTAGTAGATTGGAGGGGCTCCAGAGTGGAGGGGCTCCAGAGTGGAGGGGCTCCAAAGTGGAGGGGCTCCAGAATGGATGGGCTCTAGTAGAGTGGAGGGGCTCCAGAGTGGAGAAGCTCCAGTAGAGTGGAGGGGCTCCAGAGTGGAGGGGCTCCAGAGTGGAGGGGCTCCAGAATGGATGGGCTTTAGTAGAGTGGAGGGGCTCCAGAGTGGAGAAGCTCCAGTAGAGTGGAGGGGCTACAGAGGGGAGGGCTCCCCTCTGGATCCCAATTCCTTCATTCTCTACCCAGTTACCAGACCCAGACTCAGGGATGGCTAACCCTGGATCCCAATTCCTTCATTCTCTACCCAGTTACATCCAGAGAGGGATGGCTAACCCTGGAGATTGCTTCATTCTCCACCCAGTTACCAGACCCAGACTCAGGGATGGCTACCCCTGGAAATTCCTTCATTCTCTACCCAGTTACCAGACCCAGACTCAGGGATGGCTACCCCTGGAGATTCCTTCATTCTCTACCCAGTTACCAGACCCAGACTCAGGGATGGCTAACCCTGGAGATTCCTTCATTCTCTACCCAGTTACCAGACCCAGACTCAGGGATGGCTACCCCTGGAGATTCCTTCATTCTCTACCCAGTTACCAGACCCAGACTCAGGGATGGCTACCCCTGGAGATTCCTTCATTCTCTGCCCAGTTACCAGACCCACACTCAGGGATGGCTAACCCTGGAGATTCCTTCATTCTCTACCCAGTTACCAGACCCAGACTCAGGGATGGCTACCCCTGGAGATTCCTTCATTCTCTACCCAGTTACCAGACCCAGACTCAGGGATTGCTAACCCTGGAGATTCCTTCATTCTCTACCCAGTTACCAGACCCAGACTCAGGGATGGCTAACCCTGGAGATTCCTTCATTCTCTACCCAGTTACCAGACCCAGACTCAGGGATGGCTAACCCTGGAGATTCCTTCATTCTCTACCCAGTTACCAGACCCAGACTCAGGGATGGCTAACCCTGGAGATTCCTTCATTCTCTACCCAGTTACCAGACCCAGACTCAGGGATGGCTAACCCTGGAGATTCCTTCATTCTCTACCCAGTTACCAGACCCACACTCAGGGATGGCAGATGTTAGAGGGCTTTTTTACTGAATAATGTGTTTGTTTCAGATAATTGTGTTTGACCAGCATTTGCCTCATGCAGCGTGACACATCTCCTTCACATAGAGTTGAACAGGCTTTTGATTGTGGCCTGTGGAATGTTGTTCCACTCCTGTTCAATGGCTGTGCAAAGTTCCTGGATATTGGCGGGACCTGGAACAAGCTTTCGTACACGTTGATCCAGAGCATTCCAAACATGCTCAATGGGTGACATGTCTGGTGAGTATGCATGCCATGTAAGAACTGGGACATTTTCAGCTTACTGTGTACAGATCCTTGCCACATGGGACCGTGCATTATCATGCTGAAACATAAGGTGATGGCGGAGGATGAATGACACGACAATCGGCCTCAAGATCTCGTCACTGTATCTCTGTGTTTTCAAATTGCCACCATGGGGCACTCTGTTCACAACGTTGTAATCAGCACAGTATTTGATAGAATTTTTTTTTTTGAGCATATGGGGGGGGGGTCTTTTATTTGAAACATGTAACATGGGACCAACACTTTACGTGTTGCGTTTCTATTTTTTTGCTGGGTGTAGATGTGTATAGTGCAATTGTTGTTTATGGATGTGTTTATGCAGGGCTCATCTGATAAAGACTGTTGGCTCAACATGACTTCCTGGCTAAATAAATATTACATTAAATACAAATCCAAACCCATTGAGGACATACTGTCTGTCCATAATGATGGATATCCACAGACATTACATTTTATTTATTTGCTAAACCCATTGAGGACATACTGTCTGTCCATAATGATGGATATCCACAGACATTACATTTTATTTATTTGCTAAACCCATTGAGGACATACTGTCTGTCCATAATGATGGATATCCACAGACATTACATTTTATTTATTTGCTAAACCCATTGAGGACATACTGTCTGTCCATAATGATGGATATCCACAGACATTACATTTGATTTATTTGCTAAACCCATTGAGGACATACTGTCTGTCCATAATGATGGATATCCACAGACATTACATTTTATTTATTTGCTAAACCCATTGAGGACTGTCTGTCCATAATGATGGATATCCACAGACATTACATTTTATTTATTTGCTAAACCCATTGAGGACTGTCTGTCCATAATGATGGATATCCACAGACATTACATTTGATTTATTTGCTAAACCCATTGAGGACATACTGTCTGTCCATAATGATGGATATCCACAGACATTACATTTTATTTATTTGCTAAACCCATTGAGGACTGTCTGTCCATAATGATGGATATCCACAGACATTACATTTTATTTATTTGCTAAACCCATTGAGGACATACTGTCTGTCCATAATGATGGATATCCGCAGACATTACATTTTATTTATTTGCTAAACCCATTGAGGACTGTCTGTCCATAATGATGGATATCCACAGACATTACATTTTATTTATTTGCTAAACCCATTGAGGACATACTGTCTGTCCATAATGATGGATATCCGCAGACATTACATTTTATTTATTTGCTAAACCCATTGAGGACATATTGTCTGTCCATAATGATGGATATCCGCAGACATTACATTTTATTTATTTGCTAAACCCATTGAGGACATACTGTCTGTCCATAATGATGGATATCCACAGACATTACATTTTATTTATTTGCTAAACCCATTGAGGACATACTGTCTGTCCATAATGATGGATATCCACAGACATTACATTTTATTTATTTGCTAAACACATTGAGGACTGTCTGTCCATAATGATGGATATCCACAGACATTACATTTTATTTATTTGCTAAACCCATTGAGGACTGTCTGTCCATAATGATGGATATCCACAGACATTACATTTTATTTATTTGCTAAACCCATTGAGGACATACTGTCTGTCCATAATGATGGATATCCGCAGACATTACATTTTATTTATTTGCTAAACCCATTGAGGACTGTCTGTCCATAATGATGGATATCCACAGACATTACATTTTATTTATTTGCTAAACCCATTGAGGACATACTGTCTGTCCATAATGATGGATATCCGCAGACATTACATTTTATTTATTTGCTAAACCCATTGAGGACATACTGTCTGTCCATAATGATGGATATCCACAGACATTACATTTTATTTATTTGCTAAACCCATTGAGGACATACTGTCTGTCCATAATGATGGATATCCGCAGACATTACATTTTATTTATTTGCTAAACCCATTGAGGACATATTGTCTGTCCATAATGATGGATATCCGCAGACATTACATTTTATTTATTTGCTAAACCCATTGAGGACTGTCTGTCCATAATGATGGATATCCACAGACATTACATTTTATTTATTTGCTAAACCCATTGAGGACTGTCTGTCCATAATGATGGATATCCACAGACATTACATTTTATTTATTTGCTAAACCCATTGAGGACATACTGTCTGTCCATAATGATGGATATCCACAGACATTACATTTTATTTATTTGCTAAACCCATTGAGGACATACTGTCTGTCCATAATGATGGATATCCACAGACATTACATTTTATTTCTTGCTTAATAACATCTGAAATGACACTCTGCTTCAAACGTCGTCTTTGCCAAAATCCCCTCTGTTTGTGTTCGTCCTAAGTACTGGTTTATTTGATTAGTCCAGGCCTGTTTAATGTCACTGCAGTGTGGATGTTGTTTGCATCCCAAATGGGCACTACTTTTGACCAGGGCCCGTATGGCTGTGGTTAAAAGTAGTGCACTATGGAAGAAATACGGAGCGCCAAGTCTAGGTCCAAGAGGCTTCTAAAACAGCTTCTACCCCCAAGCCATAAGACTCCTGAACATCTAATCAAATGGCTACCCAGACTACTTGCATTGCCCACCCCACCCTTTTTACGCCACTGCTACTCTCTGTTATTATCTATGCATAGTCACTTTAATAACTCTACCTACATGTACATATTACCTCAATTACCTGGACTAACTGGTGCCCCACACATTGACTTTGTTCCCGGTACCCCCTGTATATAGTCTCCACATTGACTTTGTTCCCGGTACCCCCCTGGATATAGTCTCCACATTGACTTTGTTCCTGGTACCCCCTGGATATAGTCTCCACATTTACTTTGTTCTCGGTACCCCCTGTATATAGTCTCCACATTGACTTTGTTCCCGGTACCCCCTGGATATAGTCTCCACATTGACTTTGTTCCCGGTACCCCCTGGATATAGTCTCCACATTGACTTTGTTCCCGGTACCCCCTGTATATAGTCTCCACATTGACTTTGTTCCCGGTACCCCCCTGGATATAGTCTCCACATTGACTTTGTTCCCGGTACCCCCCTGGATATAGCCTCCACATTGACTTTGTTCCCGGTACCCCCTGTATATAGTCTCCACATTGACTTTGTTCCCGGTACCCCCCTGGATATAGTCTCCACATTGACTTTGTTCCCGGTACCCCCCTGGATATAGTCTCCACATTGACTTTGTTCCCGGTACCACCTGTATATAGTCTCCACATTGACTCTGTACCAGTACCCCCTGTATATAGCCTCCACATTGACTCTGTACCAGTACCCCCTGTATATAGCCTCCACATTGACTCTGTACCGGTACCCCCCTGTATATAGCCTCCACATTGACTCTGTACCGGTACCCCCCTGTATATAGTCTCCACATTGACTCTGTACCAGTACCCCCCTGTATATAGCCTCCACATTGACTCTGTACCGGTACCCCCCTGTAAATAGCCTCCACATTGACTCTGTACCGGTACCCCCCTGTATATAGTCTCCACATTGACTCTGTACCAGTACCCCCTGTATATAGCCTCCACATTGACTCTGTACCGGTACCCCCTGTATATAGCCTCCACATTGACTCTGTACCAGTACCCCCTGGATATAGTCTCCACATTGACTCTGTACCAGTACCCCCTGTATATAGCCTCCACATTGACTCTGTACCAGTACCCCCTGGATATAGTCTCCACATTGACTCTGTACCAGTACCCCCTGGATATAGTCTCCACATTGACTCTGTACCAGTACCCCCTGTATATAGTCTCCACATTGACTCTATACCAGTACCCCTGGGAATATAGTCTCCACATTGACTCTGTACCAGTACCCCCTGTATATAGTATATAGTCTCCAAGGTGGCATAGCAGTTCAGACGTCTTTTGTCCTCGTCTTGTCGTGTCCTGTATATATATATATTTACAACTTTTTCACATACATTTTATTTTTATTTTCCATCAACTCATCTTCAAAACACTCTCCTGCAACCCGCCTCACCAATGTATATTTATAAAAAAGTATTATTTACCTCAGATCTGTAATCCTCCAAGAAGCTAGCCAGAAACTCCAAGAAGCTAGCCTGAAACTAGCCAGAAGCTAATCCAGAAGCTAGTTCAGAAGCTAGTTAGCTCCTTTACTGGCAAATCGTTAATATTCAGCTAACCACGGTTTGTGGTCATCAGCTATCCTTTAGCTCGAAAATCTATCGCCAGTTCTGTACGGCGCAGCGCGGCTCGGAACGGAACATACCGGACCAATTTTTCTCTCCATGTCCCTGGACATTCATACCCGGATCTCACAGCTAGCTAGCTGCTATCCGTGTGACCATCGGAGCTAGCAAGCTCCGTCAATCACTCCTGAGTTCCATCAATCACACCTGGGCTGCAGTCACCTATCCGGACCCGTTTTACTGCCTTCGCGGAGCCCCACCGGGCCTTCACAACTGGACTGCCGACGTTATCTACCCGAAGGAGTTATTCGGCCGGCTCCTCCGTCGCGACGTTACCTGAACGCCCATCTGCGGCCTGCTAACCGTTAGCTGTCTTACCGGCTGCTATCTGAATAGACAATCGGACAATTTTTTTATTATTATTTTTTTTTAAATTATTTTTTTAATTATTATTATTATATTTTCTTCTTGGGCCTCTATAACTATATCTATTGTTTTTATTTTTGTTGTTGTTGTGTGATTTGGATTAATCCCCTCTACCACACGGAACCCCACTAATCTACTGACGGAACGTAAGGGGTGGCTAACAGACCTCCATCCTATGCTAGCTTGCTACCGATGCCCTGGCTAGCTGTCTAAATCACCAACCAACCTCTCCACTCACCGGACCCTTTTGATCACTCGACTAAGCATGCCTATCCTTAATGTCAATATGTCTTGTCCATTTCTGTTCTGGTTAGTGTTTATTGGCTTATTTCACTGTAGAGCCTCTAGTCCTGCTCACTATACCTTATCCAACCTATTAGTTCCACCACCCACACATGCAATGACATCTCCTGGTTTCAACGATGTTTCTAGAGACAATATCTCTCTCTTCATCACTCAATACCTAGGTTTACCTCCACTGTATTCACATCCTGCCATACATTTGTCTGTACATTATACCTTGATGCTATTTTATCGCCCCCAGAAACCTCCTTTTACTCTATGTTCCAGACGTTCTAGACGACCAATTCTCATAGCTTTTAGCCGTACCCTTATTCTACTCCTCCTATGTTCCTCTGGCGATGTAGAGGTGAATCCAGGCCCTGCAGTGCCTAGCTCCACTCCTATTCCCCAGGCGCTCTCTTTTGACGACTTCTGTAACCGTAATAGCCTTGGTTTCATGCATGTTAACATTAGAAGCCTCCTCCCTAAGTTTGTTCTATTCACTGCTTTAGCACACTCTGCCAACCCGGATGTTCTAGCTGTGTCTGAATCCTGGCTTAGGAAGACCACCAAAAATTCTGAAGTTTTAATTCCAAACTACAACATTTTCAGACAAGATAGAACTGCCAAAGGGGGCGGTGTTGCAATCTACTGCAAAGATAGCCTGCAGAGTTCTGTCCTACTATCCAGGTCTGTACCCAAACAATTTGAACTTCTACTTTTAAAAATCCACCTCTCTAAAAACAAGTCTCTCACCGTTGCCGCCTGCTATAGACCACCCTCTGCCCCCAGCTGTGCTCTGGACACCATATGTGAACTGATTGCCCCCCATCTATCTTCAGAGTTCGTGCTGCTAGGCGACCTAAACTGGAACATGCTTAACACCCCAGCCATCCTACAATCTAAACTTGATGCCCTCAATCTCACACAAATAATCAATGAACCTACCAGGTACCTCCCCAAAACCTTAAACACGGGCACCCTCATAGATATCATCCTAACCAACTTCCCCTCTAAATACACCTCTGCTGTCTTCAACCAAGATCTCAGCGATCACTGCCTCATTGCCTGCATCCGTAATGGGTCAGCGGTCAAACGACCTCCACTCATCACTGTAAAACGCTCCCTGAAACACTTCTGCGAGCAGGCCTTTCTAATCGACCTGGCCGGGGTATCCTGGAAGGATATTGATCTCATCCCGTCAGTAGAGGATGCCTGGATATTTTTTAAAAATGCCTTCCTAACCATCTTAAATAAACATGCCCCATTCAAGAAATTTAGAACCAGGAACAGATATAGCCCTTGGTTCTCCCCAGACCTGACTGCCCTTAACCAACACAAAAACATCCTATGGCGTTCTGCATTAGCATCGAACAGCCCCCGTGATATGCAGCTGTTCAGGGAAGCTAGAAATCATTATACACAGGCAGTTAGAAAAGCCAAGGCTAGCTTTTTCAAGCAGAAATTTGCTTCCTGCAACACTAACTCAAAAAAGTTCTGGGACACTGTAAAGTCCATGGAGAATAAGAACACCTCCTCCCAGCTGCCCACTGCACTGAAGATAGGAAACACTGTCACCACTGATAAATCCACCATAATTGAGAATTTCAATAAGCATTTTTCTACGGCTGGCCATGCTTTCCACCTGGCTACTCCTACCCCGGACAACAGCACTGCACCCCCAACAGCAACTCGCCCAAGCCTTCCCCATTTCTCCTTCTCCCAAATCCATTCAGCTGATGTTCTGAAAGAGCTGCAAAATCTGGACCCCTACAAATCAGCCGGGCTAGACAATCTGGACCCTTTCTTTCTAAAATTATCTGCCGAAATTGTTGCCACCCCTATTACTAGCCTGTTCAACCTCTCTTTCGTGTCGTCTGAGATTCCCAAAGATTGGAAAGCAGCTGCGGTCATCCCCCTCTTCAAAGGGGGGGACACTCTTGACCCAAACTGCTACAGACCTATATCTATCCTACCGTGCCTTTCTAAGGTCTTCGAAAGCCAAGTCAACAAACAGATTACCGACCATTTCGAATCTCACCATACCTTCTCTGCTATGCAATCTGGTTTCAGAGCTGGTCATGGGTGCACCTCAGCCACGCTCAAGGTCCTAAACGATATCTTAACCGCCATCGATAAGAAACATTACTGTGCAGCCGTATTCATTGATCTGGCCAAGGCTTTCGACTCTGTCAATCACCATATCCTCATCGGCAGACTCGACAGCCTTGGTTTCTCAAATGATTGCCTCGCCTGGTTCACCAACTACTTCTCTGATAGAGTTCAGTGTGTCAAGTCGGAGGGTCTGCTGTCCGGACCTCTGGCAGTCTCTATGGGGGTGCCACAGGGTTCAATTCTTGGACCGACTCTCTTCTCTGTATACATCAATGAGGTCGCTCTTGCTGCTGGTGAGTCCCTGATCCACCTCTACGCAGACGACACCATTCTGTATACTTCCGGCCCTTCTTTGGACACTGTGTTAACAACCCTCCAGGCAAGCTTCAATGCCATACAACTCTCCTTCCGTGGCCTCCAATTGCTCTTAAATACAAGTAAAACTAAATGCATGCTCTTCAACCGATCGCTACCTGCACCTACCCGCCTGTCCAACATCACTACTCTGGACGGCTCTGACTTAGAATACGTGGACAACTACAAATACTTAGGTGTCTGGTTAGACTGTAAACTCTCCTTCCAGACCCATATCAAACATCTCCAATCCAAAGTTAAATCTAGAATTGGCTTCCTATTTCGCAACAAAGCATCCTTCACTCATGCTGCCAAACATACCCTTGTAAAACTGACCATCCTACCAATCCTCGACTTTGGCGATGTCATTTACAAAATAGCCTCCAATACCCTACTCAACAAATTGGATGCAGTCTATCACAGTGCAATCCGTTTTATCACCAAAGCCCCATATACTACCCACCATTGCGACCTGTACGCTCTCGTTGGCTGGCCCTCGCTTCATACTCGTCGCCAAACCCACTGGCTCCATGTCATCTACAAGACCCTGCTAGGTAAAGTCCCCCCTTATCTCAGCTCGCTGGTCACCATAGCATCTCCCACCTGTAGCACACGCTCCAGCAGGTATATCTCTCTAGTCACCCCCAAGACCAATTCTTTCTTTGGCCGCCTCTCCTTCCAGTTCTCTGCTGCCAATGACTGGAACGAACTACAAAAATCTCTGAAACTGGAAACACTTATCTCCCTCACTAGCTTTAAGCACCAACTGTCAGAGCAGCTCACAGATTACTGCACCTGTACATAGCCCACCTAAAATTTAGCCCAAACAACTACCTCTTTCCCAACTGTATTTAATTTTTATTTATTTATTTATTTTGCTCCTTTGCACCCCATTATTTTTTTATTTCTACTTTGCACATTCTTCCATTGCAAAACTACCATTCCAGTATTTTACTTGCTATATTGTATTTACTTTGCCATCATGGCCTTTTTTGCCTTTACCTCCCTTCTCACCTCATTTGCTCACATTGTATATAGACTTGTTTATACTGCATTATTGACTGTATGTTTGTTTTTACTCCATGTGTAACTCTGTGTCGTTTTATCTGTCGAACTGCTTTGCTTTATCTTGGCCAGGTCGCAATTGTAAATGAGAACTTGTTCTCAACTTGCCTACCTGGTTAAATAAAGGTAAAATAAAATAAATAAAATAGTCTCCACATTGACTCTATACCAGTACCCCCTGGATATAGTCTCCACATTGACTCTGTACTGGTACCCCCTGTATATAGCCTCCACACTGACTCTGTACCGGTACCCCCTGTATATAGCCTCCACATTGACTCTGTACCAGTACCCCCTGGATATAGTCTCCACATTGACTCTGTACCAGTACCCCCTGTATATAGCCTCCACATTGACTCTGTACCAGTACCCCCTGGATATAGTCTCCACATTGACTCTGTACCAGTACCCCCTGGATATAGTCTCCACATTGACTCTGTACCAGTACCCCCTGTATATAGCCTCCACATTGACTCTGTACCGGTACCCCCTGTATATAGTCTCCACATTGACTCTGTACCAGTACCCCCTGTATATAGTCTCCACATTGACTCTATACCAGTACCCCCTGGATATAGTCTCCACATTGACTCTGTACCGGTACCCCCTGGATATAGTCTCCACATTGACTCTATACCAGTACCCCCTGGATATAGTCTCCACATTGACTCTGTACCGGTACCCCCTGTATATAGCCTCCACATTGACTCTGTACCGGTACCCCCCTGGATATAGGCTCCACATTGACTCTGTATCGGTACCCCCTGTATATAGCCTCCACATTGACTCTGTACCGGTACCACCTGTATATAGCCTCCACATTGACTCTGTACCAGTACCCCCTGTATATAGCCTCCACATTGACTCTGTACCGGTACCCCCTGTATATAGCCTCCACATTGACTCTGTACCAGTACCCCCTGTATATAGCCTCCACATTGACTCTGTACCGGTACTCCCTGTATATAGTCTCCACATTGACTCTGTACCGGTACTCCCTGTATATCGCCTCCACATTGACTCTGTACCGGTACTCCCTGTATATAGTCTCCACATTGACTCTGTACCGGTACTCCCTGTATATAGCCTCCACATTGACTCTGTACCGGTACTCCCTGTATATAGTCTCCACATTGACTCTGTACCGGTACTCCCTGTATATAGTCTCCACATTGACTCTGTACCGGTACTCCCTGTATATAGCCTCCACATTGACTCTGTACCAGTACCCCCTGTATATAGCCTCCACATTGACTCTGTACCAGTACCCCCTGTATATAGTCTCCACATTGACTCTGTACCGGTACCCCCTGTATATAGTCTCCACATTGACTCTGTACCGGTACTCCCTGTATATAGCCTCCACATTGACTCTGTACCAGTACCCCCTGTATATAGCCTCCACATTGACTCTGTACCAGTACCCCCTGTATATAGCCTCCACATTGACTCTGTACCAGTACCCCCTGTATATAGCCTCCACATTGACTCTGTACCAGTACCCCCTGTATATAGCCTCCACATTGACTCTGTACTGGTACCCCCTGTATATAGCCTCCACATTGACTCTGTACCGGTACCCCCTGTATATAGCCTCCACATTGACTCTGTACTGGTACCCCCTGTATATAGCCTCCACATTGACTCTGTACTGGTACCCCCTGTATATAGCCTCCACATTGACTCTGTACTGGTACCCCCTGTATATAGCCTCCACATTGACTCTGTACCAGTACCCCCTGTATATAGCCTCCACATTGACTCTGTACTGGTACCCCCTGTATATAGCCTCCACATTGACTCTGTACTGGTACCCCCTGGATATAGTCTCCACATTGACTCTGTACCGGTACCCCCTGTATATAGTCTCCACATTGACTCTGTACCAGTACCCCCTGTATATAGTCTCCACATTGACTCTGTACCAGTACCCCCTGTATATAGTCTCCACATTGACTCTGTACTGGTACCCCCTGTATATAGTCTCCACATTGACTCTGTACCAGTACCCCCCTGGATATAGTCTCCACATTGACTCTGTACCAGTACCCCCTGTATATAGTCTCCACATTGACTCTGTACCAGTACCCCCTGTATATAGCCTCCACACTGACTCTGTACCGGTACCCCCTGTATATAGTCTCCACATTGACTCTGTACCGGTACCCCCTGTATATAGCCTCCACATTGACTCTGTACCGGTACCCCCTGTATATAGCCTCCACATTGACTCTGTACCAGTACCCCCCTGGATATAGTCTCACTACTGTTATTTTACTGCTGCTCTTTAATACCTTGTTCCTTTGATTTATTATTCTTATTTATATATTTTTTTAACTGCATTGTTGGTTTTAAGGGCTTGTAAGTAAGCATTTCACTGTAAGGTGAATGTTGTATTCGGCACATGTGACTAATACAAATGTATTTTATTTTCGTTGATATTTTATTTTATTTTTGAAATCTGTCGTCCTGCCCCTGAACAGTTAACCCACTGTTCCTAGGCCAGTTAACCCACTGTTCCTAGACCAGTTAACCCACTGTTCCTAGACCAGTTAACCCACTGTTCCTAGACCAGTTAACCCACTGTTCCTAGATCAGTTAACCCACTGTTCCTAGACCAGTTAACCCACTGTTCCTAGACCAGTTAACCCACTGTTCCTAGACCAGTTAACCCACTGTTCCTAGACCAGTTAATCCACTGTTCCTAACCCACTGTTCCTAGACCAGTTAACCCACTGTTCCTAGACCAGTTAACCACTGTTCCTAGACCAGTTAACCCACTGTTCCTAGGCCAGTTAACCCACTGTTCCTAGACCAGTTAACCCACTGTTCCTAGGCCAGTTAACCCACTGTTCCTAGGCCAGTTAACCCACTGTTCCTAGACCAGTTAACCCACTGTTCCTAGACCAGTTAACCCACTGTTCCTAGACCAGGTAACCCACTGTTCCTAGACCAGTTAACCCACTGTTCCTAGACCAGGTAACCCACTGTTCCTAGACCAGTTAACCCACTGTTCCTAGACCAGTTAACCCACTGTTCCTAGACCAGTTACCCCACTGTTCCTAGACCAGTTAACCCACTGTTCCTAGACCAGCTAACCCACTGTTCCTAGACCAGTTAACCCACTGTTCCTAGACCAGTTAACTCACTGTTCCTAGACCAGTTAACCCACTGTTCCTAGGCCAGTTAACCCACTGTTCCTAGACCAGTTAACCCACTGTTCCTAGACCAGTTAACCCACTGTTCCTAGACAAGTTAACCCACTGTTCCTAGACCAGTTAACCCACTGTTCCTAGGCCAGTTAACCCACTGTTCCTAGACCAGTTAACCCACTGTTCCTAGACCAGGTAACCCACTGTTCCTAGACCAGTTAACCCACTGTTCCTAGACCAGTTAACCCACTGTTCCTAGACCAGTTAACCCACTGTTCCTAGGCCAGTTAACCCACTGTTCCTAGACCAGTTAACCCACTGTTCCTAGGCCGCCATTGAAAATAAGAATTTGTTCTTAACTGACTTGCCTGGTTAAATAAAGGTAAAACATTGGGGATGTAGGCATCAGCTTGTTGGGAGCTCCAATCAAATGGTTATTTATCACAAGCTCTGAATACAACAGTGAAATGCTTACTGACAAGCCCTCAACCAACAACGTTTTAAGAATTTATAAGAAGAAAAAAAGAAGTATTGAAGTAAAAAATACAAATACAAATCACCAAAGAAGAAGACTTCATTATAGAGAATCAGCATCATGACCTTTTGACCTCTGCAAATTGAATAAGTTGTCAGAGATCAAGTTGTTAGGTGAGCCTAATTTCAGGGACATAAAACTACCAAGATGTTGGTCATTTGGATTGCTTGGTTTGTTCTCCCCTCGACCAAGCAAACGCCAACTCCTCATTATTTATCAGTTAAGACTCATCATGCATAACTATAACTGATCTGTTTGAATGGATGTCTCAACAGGACATGTTAGTAGGGGGACAACAGGCTGAAGTCTCAACATGACATATTAGTAGGGACAACAGGCTGATATCTCAACATGACATATTAGTAGGGGGACAACAGGCTGATGTCTCAACGGGACATATTAGTAGGGGACAACAGGCTGATATCTCAACAGGACATATTAGTAGGGGCAACAGGCTGATATCTCAACAGGACATATTAGTAGGGGACAACAGGTTGATATCTCAACAGGACATATTAGTAGGGGGACAACAGGCTGATGTCTCAACAGGACATATTAGTAAGGGACAACAGGCTGATATCTGAACAGGACATATTAGTTGGGGGACAACAGGCTGATATCTCAACAGGCTGATATCTCAACAGGACATATTAGTAGAGGACAACAGGCTGATGTCTCAACAGGACATATTAGTTGGGGGACAACAGGCTGATATCTCAACAGGCTGATGTCTCAACAGGACATATTATTAGGGGACAACAGGCTGATGTCTCAACAGGACATATTAGTAGGGGACAACAGGCTGATATCTCAACAGGACATATTAGCAGGGAGACAACAGGCTGATATCTCAACAGGACATATTAGGAGGGGGACAACAGGCTGATGTCTCAACAGGACATGTTAATTGGGGGACAGGCTGGTAACAACATAGGGGTCTATGACCTGAGGCAAATTCATTAGGCAACCAACTAAAATAACATGTTCCGAAACATGGAGGGACTAAGTGAAGTTATCCAATAAGAAACGTTTAGCCATATTTTGCTACAGTTTGCTGTGATGAATATGACCCTCAGTCAACATGGAAACACTACAGAGAATCCAATAGAGCCACACAGAGCTGATGGAAAAGGTTAAACAGCGGATCGAAGATATCAATAATCACACAGGCCGAAAGGCCACAATCACATGATGACAAAATACACCATTAAAAACATCTATTTTAAATTGAGATTTTCTTGAGATTATGTGCTCAAGTAAGATTTATTTCCCTTCCGATGTTTATTGTCCCTGGCTCGGTGCGGCTCAAATCGAGTTATGAACTTAATCAATGCGTGCTAGCACCACAATGGCCACTTTAACAATTTTATGATTGGCTGAGGTCAGGTGGTTCTATTGACCCGATAACCTTAGATGAAAATGGCCATGTGTTTTGTTTGATTACTAGGAGCAGGTTAGACAGATTGACAGATTGTTGATATAGATATACAGATAGACAGGTTGGTAAAATAGATATACAGATAGACAGGTTGGTAATATAGATATACAGATATACAGATGGACAGGTTGGTAATATAGATATACAGATAGACAGGTTGATAATATAGATATACAGATAGACAGGTTGGTAATATACAGTGCCTTGCGAAAGTATTCGGCCCCCTTGAACTTTGCGACCTTTTGCCACATTTCAGGCTTCAAACATAAAGATATAAAACTGTATTTTTTTGTGAAGAATCAACAACAAGTGGGACACAATCATGAAGTGGAACGACATTTATTGGATATTTCAAACTTTTTTAACAAATCAAAAACTGAAAAATTGGGCGTGCAAAATTATTCAGCCCCCTTAAGTTAATACTTTGTAGCGCCACCTTTTGCTGCGATTACAGCTGTAAGTCGCTTGGGGTATGTCTCTATCTGTTTTGCACATCGAGAGACTGAAATCTTTTCCCATTTCTCCTTGCAAAACAGCTCGAGCTCAGTGAGGTTGGATGGAGAGCATTTGTTAACAGCAGTTTTCAGTTCTTTCCACAGATTCTCGATTGGATTCAGGTCTGGACTTTGACTTGGCCATTCTAACACCTGGATATGTTTATTTTTGAACCATTCCATTGTAGATTTTGCTTTATGTTTTGGATCATTGTCTTGTTGAAAGACAAATCTCCGTCCTGTCTAATATAGATAGACAGGTTGGTAATCTGATAGATTATGTGATAGATGAGGTGGATAGATGATGTGATAGATTATGTGATAGATTATGTGATAGATGAGGTGATAGATTATATGATATATGACGTGGATAGATGATGTGATAGATGAGGATGATAGAAGAGGATGATAGAGGAGGATGATAGATGAGGTGATAGATGAGGTGATATATGAGGATGATACATCAGATGATAGATGATAGATGAGGTGATAGATGAGATGATATATGAGGTGGACAGATGATATGATAGATGAGGTGGATAGATGATGTGATAGATGAGGAGATAGATGAGGTGATAGATGAGGTGATAGATGAGGTGATATATGAGGATGATACATCAGATGATAGATGATAGATGAGATGATATATGAGGTGGATAGATGATGTGATAGATGAGGAGACAGATGAAGTGATAGATGAGACGATAGATGAGGATGATAGAGGAGGGTGATATAGGAGGTGATCGATGAGGTGGTTGATGAGGTGATAGATGAGAGGATAGATGATGATGATACATCAGATTATAGATGAGGTGATAGCTGAGATGATAGATGAGGATGATAGATGAGATGATAGATGAGATGGTAGATGAGATGATAGATGAGGATGATAGATGAGATGATAGATGAGATGGTAGATGAGGTGACAGATGAGATGATAGATGATGACGCTACATCAGATGATAGATGAGGTGATCGATGAGGTGGTTGATGAGGTGATAGATGAGATGATAGATGATGATGATGATACATCAGATGATAGATGAGGTGGTTGATGAGGTGATAGATGAGGTGGTTGATGAGGTGATAGATGAGATGATAGATGAGGATGATACATCAGATGATAGATGATAGATGATGTGATAGATGAGGATGATACATGAGAATGATAGATGATGTTGATAGATTAGATGGTAGAGACTTGTGTTCTTTCTCTCGTTCTCTAAGGCCTTTCCCTTCTTTACTTTTGTGTAGTGGGGAGTGAGAGTGAAACACACACGTTCCTGTCTTCCTCGGGGGCAGCAAGGATCTGTTGGTTCAGCTGCATGCTGAGTAGGCCTCACCTTTAGGGATGAGACATCCATCGGTCTGCACTCTCCAGCTACGCACACACGCACGCACGCACGCACACACACACACACACACACACACACACACACACACACACACACACACACACACACACACACACACACACACACACACACACACACACACACACACACACACACACACAGGGATGAGACATCCATCGGTCTGCACTCTCCAGCCACGCACACACACACACACACACACACACACACGCACACACACACACACACACACACACACACACACACACACACACACACACACAGCTGTGGTCTATAGCCCGTCCAGTCCAGCATTATGATGATTAACACATAATGCTTTAGCATCGTTAGTCCCATTAAGTCATACAGTAATGTCCCAGCACTAACCGCTAGGACTGTCATCTAGTCACAGTAACACTTACAGTCTCCCCTCCCTTCCTACTTCCCTCTCTCCCTCACCAACTGTCTGACACGTTTCACCCCGGACCTGCTCCACATCGTTCCATCCCGTAATTAGGAAAATGATCCCTATCAGGCCCTCGCTCCCTTCCTTCAGTCCATATCGGTCTTATTTCTTCCATCTCCCAACGACAAGAAGAGAAAACGACAAGAAGATGTCCCACATTACCTCTTCCCACTGAGGGTAACCCCTCTGAACCTATCTAGAGACAGCTATATAATCCAGACTCCGTTCCTTCCCTCTCTGCTTTCTCCTAATGGTGTTAATGAGGCAGGCCATGGCCCTTCTCACCCCTCACAGGTCTTTTAACATATTTTTGGCCACCTTTGATCGACCAGTCAGCGATCATTTTGTGAGGATGTTTTTTTCTCTCTCTACTTGGTCTGGTGTGTGGGGGAAAGCTACAGACAGACGGACGATGAAGAATGGTGCGAGGTCGTCCGTTTGAGAATAACACACAGCTGCTTTCACACACACACACACACACACACACACACACACACACACACACACACACACACACACACACACACACACACACACACACACACACACACACACACACACACACACACACACACACTCACACTCACACTCACACTCACACTCACACACACAGACACACACACCCTTTTAAGTAAATTAAATACAAAAGCAGATGGAGCAGACCTAGACTGTGCGTTGTGTCAGGATGTCATGGTGCATTATCCATGATTTTACATTGAGATGGTCTGCCTGGCCGGAAAATTGAGAAAGACAGAGAAAGACAGAGAAAAGGAGGGGTGGAGGTAGACAAGAGTGAGAGATAGGGGAGAGACGAGAGAGAGAGAGAGAGAGAGGGAGAGAGAGAGAGAGAGAGTAGAAGAGAGAGAGAGAGAGAGAGAGAGAGAGAGAGAGAGAGAGAGAGAGAGAGTAGAAAAGAGAGAGAGAGAGAGAGAGAAAGAGATAAAGAGAGGGAGGAGAGGACAGATGAGTGTCCTGCTGCCAGAAGATCAATCCCACTGGTCACACACCTGGCAGGGCCTGGCTGACTGGCTGACTGGCGGTAGAACAAACAAAACCCATATGACACGTTACCTTGTATGAGACAGACGTGGTGGCGTATCTTCAATGGTACAAGACATCCCTTTTCCTCATCACTTACACGTTTCCCAAGTCCACTCCTAGTAACAATAATAATAGAAATAATAATAATAATAATAACAATAATACATTTTAAATAATAATAACAACAACAATAATAACAATAATAATAACAACAACAATAATAACAACAATAATAATAACAATAATAATAATAACAATAATAATAACAATAACAATAACAATAATATAATAAAATAAATACAAATAACAACAACAATAATAATAATAATAATAACAATAAAACATAATGATAATAACAATAATGATAGTAACAATAATAATAATGACAATAATAATAACAATAATAATAATAACAACAACAATAATAAAATAAAATAAATACAAATAACAACAACAATAATAATAACAATACTATTAATTATAACAATAATAACAATACTAATAATAACACTAACAATGGTAATAATAATACTAATAATAACAGCAATAATAACAATTGCAATTTAACAACAATAATAATAATAATAGCAATAATAATAATAACAACAATAACAATTTAACAATAATAACAATAATAATAATAATATAACAATAATAATATTAATAATATTTGGGGGGTGTTTATATGCGTCTTGTTTAAGTGTGAAAGTGTGTTTCTTGCATATTCCAACTCCCCCTGAAACCCTCGCAGGGAGAGGGGGTCATGGCGAGGTTCACCGTTGTCCAGGGGGGGTTAAGTGCCTCGTTCAAGGTCACAGGGACCGATTTCACATCTTGTTATCTCCGAGATTCAATACAGCAGCCTTTCGGTTACTGGCCCAATGCTCTGACCTCAAGGCTGCCTGCCGCCCTACCAGCAAGACACTGGATGCCATTCTGCTGGTCGTCAACTTATGTCAGTACAAACACAACCAACTGTCTGAGTGTTTCTGGAACATAACACTTGGGCTTGTATAATGTTCAGAGACTCCCCCTAGAGTCAATCTACAGTAAGTAACATCATTTAAACAATCAGTTTAATATAAAGATATCAGTTAGCATGAGCTGCGTCTCAATCTACCACATCCGCCGATTACGGCCTTCTGCGTCTGCGGTGGAAGGTGCCCGAGGTACAGCTGTGTTTGTCAGACCATGTGACATCCCGAAAATCAGTCTTACGAAAAACGTCTGTAGCATCCGAACAGTTTGGCCTACAAAACTATTGCAAACACGATGGTCTCCATTTTGCTCTATGACCCCCTCAAGGGTCAAGGGAATCATCTGAAGTTGGTAACGATGTGCCAACTTCTGTTTTGTAGCTTCTGAACAATGTGTGCTACAAACTATTATGACCCATCTATGGAAAGGGGAGACTCTCACGAACACTCTCACGGGACTCGTCTGAGGGTAACTGGTACTGGTTTAAACTCCCCCAGGACTCGTCTGAAGGTAACTGGTACAGTTTTAAACTCTCATGGGACTCATCTGAAGGTAACTGGTACTGGTTTAAACTCTCATGGGACTCATCTGAAGGTAACTGGTACTGGTTTAAACTCCCCCAGGACTCATCTGAGGGTAACTGGTACTGGTTTAAACTCCCCCAGGACTCATCTGAGGGTAACTGGTACTGGTTTAAACTCTCATGGGACTCATCTGAAGGTAACTGGTACTGGTTTAAACTCCCCCAGGACTCATCTGAGGGTAACTGGTACTGGTTTAAACTCTCATGGGACTCATCTGAAGGTAACTGGTACTGGTGTAAACTCTCATGGGACTCATCTGAAGGTAACTGGTACTGGTTTAAACTCCCCCAGGACTCGTCTGAAGGTAACTGGTACTGGTTTAAACTCCCCCAGGACTCGTCTGAAGGTAACTGGTACTGGTTTAAACTCCCCCAGGACTCATCTGAGGGTAACTGGTACTGGTTTAAACTCTCATGGGACTCATCTGAAGGTAACTGGTACTGGTTTAAACTCCCCCAGGACTCATCTGAAGGTAACTGGTACCGGCTTTAAAAATGAATGGAAGTATGTAGGTAGTTTCATGCCTTTTACCCCCAAAAATGTGTCAAATATATACAGGGCATACAGGAATGTATTCCGACCCATTGACTTTTTCCACATTTTGTTTATAAGTTACTGCCTTATTCTAAATTGGATTAAATAAAATACCCAGATTTACATAAGTATTCAGACCCTTTGCTCTGAGACTCGAAATTGAGCTCCGGTGCATCCTGTTTCCATTGATCATCCCTGAGATGTTTCTACAACTTGACTGGAGTTCACCTGTGGTCAATTCAACTGATTGGACATGATTTGGAAAGGCACTTTCCTGTCTATATAAGGTCCCACAGTTGGCAGTGCATGTACGAGCCATGAGGTCAAAGGAATTGTCCGTAGAGCTCAGAGACAGGATTGTGTCGAGGCAGAGATCTGGGGAAGGGTACCAAAACATTTCTGCAGCATTGAAGGTCCCCAAGAACACAGAGCCCTCCATTATTCTTAAATTAAATATGTTTGGAACCACAAAGACTCAACCTAGAGCTGGCCGCCCGGCGGGGGAGAAGGGCCTTGGTCCAAGAACCCGAGTTCCTCTGTGGAGATGAGAGAACCTACAGAAGGTCAACCATCTCTGCAGCACTCCACCAATCAAGCCTTGATAGTAGAGGGGCCAGACAGAAGCCACTAATCAGTAAAAGGAGTGCTCAAGACCTCAGACTGGGGCGTAGGTTCACCTTCCAACAGGACAACAACCCTCAGCACACAGCCAAGACATCGCAGGAGTGGCTTCGGGACAGACATTGAATGTCCTTGAGTAGCCCCACTTGAACACCGATCGAACACCTTGAGAGCCCGGACTTGAACCCGATCGAACACCTTGAGAGCCCGGACTTGAACCCGATCGAACACCTTGAGAGCCCGGACTTGAACCCGATCGAACATCTCTGGAGAGACTTGAAAATACCTCCCTCCCCCACCCAACCTGATAGAGCTTGAGAGGATGTGCAGAAAATATGCAGAGAAGAATGGGAGAAACTCCCCAAATACAGCTGTGCCAAGCTTGTAACGTCAAACCCGAAAAGATTTGAGGCTGTAATCGCTGCCAACGGTGCTTCAACAAAGCACTGAGTAAAGGGGCTGAATTCTCATGACAATTGTATTTTTATGTATTCTGTTTTTGTAAATTTGCAAAAATGTCCAAAAAACAGTTTTTCCTTTGTCATTATGGGGTATCATGTGTAGACTGATGAGGGGGAAAAAACGATTTAATCAGTTGTAGAGTAAGGCTGTAAGGCAGTAAGGCTGTAAGGCTGTAAGGCAGTAAGGCTATAAGGCAGTAAGGCTGTAAGGCTGTAAGGCAGTAAGGCTATAAGGCAGTAAGGCTGTAAGGCTGTAAGACAGTAAGGCTGTAAGGCTGTAAGGCTGTAAGGCAGTAAGGCTGTAAGGCAGTAAGGCTGTAAGGCTGTAAGGCTATAAGGCAGTAAGGCTGTAAGGCTGTAAGGCAGTAAGACTATAAGGCTGTAAGGCAGTAAGGCTATAAGGCTGTAAGGCAGTAAGGCTGTAAGGCAGTAAGGCTGTAAGGCTGTAAGGCTGTAAGGCTATAAGGCTGTAAGGCTGTAAGGCTGTAAGGCTGTAAGGCAGTAAGGCAGTAAGGCTGTAAGGCTGTAAGGCTGTAAGGCTGTAAGGCAGTAAGGCTGTAAGGCTGTAAGGCTGTAAGGCAGTAAGGCTGTAAGGCTGTAAGGCTGTAAGGCAGTAAGGCTGTAAGGCAGTAAGGCAGTAAGGCTGTAAGGCTGTAAGGCTGTAAGGCAGTAACGCTGTAAGGTTGTAAGGCTGTAAGGCTGTAAGGCTGTAACGTTGTAAGGCAGTAAGGCAGTAAGGCTGTAAGGCTGTAAGGCAGTAAGGCTATAAGGCAGTAAGGCTGTAAGGCTGTAAGGCAGTAAGGCTGTAAGGCTGTAAGGCTGTAAGGCTGTAAGGCAGTAAGGCTGTAAGGCAGTAAGGCTCTAAGGCTGTAAGGCTATAAGGCAGTAAGGCTGTAAGGCTGTAAGGCAGTAAGGCTATAAGGCTGTAAGGCAGTAAGGCAGTAAGGCTGTAAGGCAGTAAGGCTGTAAGGCTGTAAGGCTGTAAGGCTATAAGGCTGTAAGGCTCTAAGGCTGTAAGGCTGTAAGGCAGTAAGGCTGTAAGGCTGTAAGGCAGTAAGGCTATAAGGCTGTAAGGCAGTAAGGCAGTAAGGCTGTAAGGCAGTAAGGCTGTAAGGCTGTAAGGCTGTAAGGCTATAAGGCTGTAAGGCTGTAAGGCTGTAAGGCTGTAAGGCTATAAGGCTGTAAGGCTGTAAGGCTGTAAGGCTGTAAGGCTGTAAGGCAGTAAGGCAGTAAGGCTGTAAGGCTGTAAGGCAGTAAGGC
>NW_022266031.1:135000-137500 GCF_002021735.2 Oncorhynchus kisutch | reverse complement strand
TGTGTTAGGTAGTGTGTGTGTGTGTGGACGTTGTGTTAGGTAGTGTGTGTGTGTGTGGACGTTGTGTTAGGTAGTGTGTGTGTGTGTGGACGTTGTGTTAGGTAGTGTGTGTGTGTGTGTGGACGTTGTGTTAGGTAGTGTGTGTGTGTGTGTGTGTGTGTGTGTGTGTGTGTGTGTGTGTGTGTGTGTGTGTGTGTGTGTGTGTGTGTGTGTGGTAGGTGTGTTAGGTAGTGTGTGTGTGTGGACGTTGTGTTAGGTAGTGTGTGTGTGTGTGTGTGGTAGGTGTGTGTGTGTGTGTGTGGACGTTGTGTTAGGTAGTGTGTGTGTGTGTGGACGTTGTGTTAGGTAGTGTGTGTGTGTGTGTGTGTGTGGTAGGTGTGTGTGTGTGTGGACGTTGTGTTAGGTAGTGTGTGTGTGTGTGGACGTTGTGTTAGGTAGTGTGTGTGTGTGTGGACGTTGTGTTAGGTAGTGTGTGTGTGTGTGGACGTTGTGTTAGGTAGTGTGTGTGTGTGTGGACGTTGTGTTAGGTAGTGTGTGTGTGTGTGGACGTTGTGTTAGGTAGTGTGTGTGTGTGTGTGGACGTTGTGTTAGGTAGTGTGTGTGTGTGTGTGTGTGGTAGTGTGTGTGTGTGTGTGTGTGGTAGTGTGTGTGTGTGTGTGTGGACGTTGTGTTAGGTAGTGTGTGTGTGTGTGTGTGTGTGTGTGTGTGTGTGTGTGTGTGTGTGTGTGTGTGTATGTGTGTGTGGTAGTGTGTGTGGTAGTGTGTGTGTGTGTGTGTGTGTGTGTGTGTGTGTATGTGTGTGTGGTAGTGTGTGTGGTAGTGTGTGTGTGTGTGTGTGTGTGTGTGTGTGTGTGTGTGTGTGTGTGTGTGTGTGTGTGTGTGTGTGTGTGGTAGTGTGTGTGGTAGTGTGTGTGTGTATGTGTGTGTGGTAGTGTGTGTGGTAGTGTGTGTGTGTGTGTGTGTGTGTGTGTGTGTGTGTGTGTGTGTGTGTGTGTGTGTGTGTGTGTGTGTGTGTGTGTGTGTGTGTGTGTGTGTGTGTGTGTGTGTGTGTGTGTGTGGTCGTTGTGTTGCACCTCGTCCAGAAAATAAAGGAATATATATAAACTACCAATATTTTTCTCAAAAACAACAAATCCATTTTCGGTAAATGAAGAGAAATGAAATTATGAATTGTTTGAGGAAGAAGAGAGGGAAAAGATCCCTGTGTTTCTGTTCGTCTTGTTTGGTCAGATTATACAATGTTACTGTGGAATAAATTGAAATCTTGTTTGGTCAGATTATACGATGTTACTGTGGAATAATCAGAAGTATTTCTACATTTGTCCTTAATATTGATGCATTGTTCTGCATACACTAATATATTATAATATATGCCAATTAGCAGACACTTTAACAGGCATTCATTTACGAACCCACTGCCCTGACCATGTTCTACAAACTAAACTACAGAGGACCATGCTCTACTAACTGAACTACAGAGAACCATGTTCTACTAACTGAGCTACAGAGGACCATGTTCTACTAACTGAACTACAGAGGACCATGTTCTACTAATTGAACTACAGAGGACCATGTTCTACTAACTGAACTACAGAGAACCATGTTCTACTAACTGAACTACAGAGAACCATGTTCTACTAACTGAACTACAGAGGACCATGTTCTACTAACTGAACTACAGAGAACCATGTTCTACTAACTGAACTACAGAGGACCATGTTCTACTAACTGAACTACAGAGGACCATGTTCTACTAACTGAACTACAGAGGACCATGTTCTACTAACTGAACTACAGAGGACCATGTTCTACTAACTGAACTACAGAGGACCATGTTCTACTAACTGAACTACACCGTGTTCTAATAACTGAACTACAGAGGACCATGTTCTACTAACTGAACTACAGAGGACCAATATCTCTCAGCGAGCAGCCACGGACACCAGGGAACTGTAGAGAGAACAGAGGAGTGAAACTGTGTGGGAGAGGAAGAGAGTGAGGATGGAGGGAAGGAAGGAAGGGGGATGGGGGGGGGGCAGCGGCACATGGTTGTCAGAGTGTCAGCACCCCCTGCTGGTTTTGGCACACACTCTGAGAGATCTGCACCCCCCCCACACAAACCCTGGTCCCTTCCTCTCTTCTGCCCTGTGTGTGTGTGTGTGTGTGTGTGTGTGTGTGTGTGTGTGTGTGTGTGTGTGTGTGTGTGTGTGTGTGTGTGTGTGTGTGTGTGTGTGTGTGTGTGTGTGTGTGTGTGTGTGTGTGTATGTGTGTGTGTTTGTGTGTGTACTATACTGAGACATCTGCAGCCCCCCCATGTTCCTTCATTAGTACTGCCTCCATAGCTGTCCTGCCTCCATAGCTGTCCTGCCTCCATAGCTGTCCTGCCTCCATAGCTGTCCTGCCTCCATAGCTGTCCTGTCTCCATATCTGTCCTGCCTCCATAGCTGTCCTGTCTTCATAGCTGTCCTGCCTCCATAGTTGTCCTGCCTCCATAGCTGTC
>NW_022266031.1:97500-130000 GCF_002021735.2 Oncorhynchus kisutch | reverse complement strand
CGAAGACTTCGTCTCCACAGTGACCGTACGTACATACCCCAACCCGAAGCCATGGATTACAGGAAACATACGCAATGACCAAAAGCCTAGAGCTAAACCCGGATGTTTATAAGAAATCCCACCATGTCCTCCGATGAACCATCAAACAGGCAAAGCATCAATACAGGACTAAGATCGGAAAGTACTACACAGACTCCAACGCTCATCAGATGTGGCAGGGCTTGCAAACCATTACAGACTACAAAGCACAGCTGGAAGCACAGCCGAGAGCTGCCCAGTGACAAGAGCCTACCAGACGAGCTAAACTACTTCTATGCTTGGTTTGAGGCAAATAACACTGAAACATGCATGAGAGCACCAGCTGTACTGGCAGACTGTGTGATCACACTCTCCTCAGCCGATGTGAGTAAGACCTTTAAACAGGTTAACATTCACTAGGCCGCAGGGCCATACGGATTACCAGGACGTGTACTGCGATCATGCACTGACCAACTGGCAAGTGTCTTCACTGACATTTTCAACCACTCCCTGTCCGAGTCTGTAATACCAACATGTTTAAGCGGACCACCATAGTCCCACTAAGGTAAACTGCCTAAATGACTACCGACCCGTAGCACTCACGTCTGTATCCATTAAGTTCTTTCAAAGGCTGGTCACGGCTCACATCAACACCATTATCCCAGAAACCCTAAACACACTCATATTTGCATACCGCCCAAACAGATCCACAGATGATGTAATCTCTATTGGACTCCACACTGCCCTTTCCCACCTGGACAAAAGGAACACCTATGTGAGAATGCTATTCATTGACTACAGCTCAGCGTTCAACCCCATAGTGCCCTCAAAGTTCGTCAATAAGCTAAGGACCATAGGACTAAACACCTCCAGTGGTAGAGATGAAGGAGTCATGTTTATTATGGATGACAGTGGTAGAGATGGAGTCATGTTTATTATGGATGACATAGTGGTAGAGATGAAGGAGTCATGTTTATTAGGCATGACATAGTAATAGAGATGAAGGAGTCATGTTTATTATGGATGACAGTGGTAGAGATGAAGGAGTCATGTTTATTATGGATGACATAGTGGTAGAGATGGAGTCATGTTTATTATGGATGACAGTGGTAGAGATGAAGTCATGTTTATTATGGATGACAGTGGTAGAGATGAAGTCATGTTTATTATGGATGACATAGAGATGGAGGAGTCATGTTTATTATGGATGACAGTGGTAGAGATGGAGTCATGTTTATTATGGATGACAGTGGTAGAGATGAAGTCATGTTTATTATGGATGACATAGAGATGAAGGAGTCATGTTTATTATGGATGACAGTGGTAGAGATGGAGTCATGTTCATTAATGATGACAGTGGTAGAGATGGAGTCATGTTCATTAATGATGACAGTGGTAGAGATGGAGTCATGTTTATTATGGATGACATAGTGGTAGAGATGGAGTCATGTTCATTAATGATGACAGTGGTAGAGATGGAGTCATGTTTATTATGGATGACATAGTGGTAGAGATGGAGTCATGTTCATTAATGATGACAATGGTAGAGATGGAGTCATGTTTATTATGGATGACAGTGGTAGAGATGGAGTCATGTTCATTAATGATGACAGTGGTAGAGATGGAGTCATGTTCATTAATGATGACAGTGGTAGAGATGGAGTCATGTTCATTAATGATGACATAGTGGTAGAGATGGAGTCATGTTCATTAATGATGACAGTGGTAGAGATGGAGTCATGTTCATTAATGATGACATAGTGGTAGAGATGGAGTCATGTTTATTATGGATGACATAGTGGTAGAGATGGAGTCATGTTTATTATGGATGACAGTGGTAGAGATGGAGTCATGTTTATTATGGATGACAGTGGTAGAGATGGAGTCATGTTCATTAATGATGACAGTGGTAGAGATGGAGTCATGTTTATTATGGATGACAGTGGTAGAGATGGAGTCATGTTCATTAATGATGACAGTGGTAGAGATGGAGTCATGTTCATTAATGATGACAGTGGTAGAGATGGAGTCATGTTCATTAATGATGACAGTGGTAGAAATGGAGTCATGTTCATTATGGATGACAGTGGTAGAGATGGAGTCATGTTTATTATGGATGACAGTGGTAGAGATGGAGTCATGTTCATTATGGATGACAGTGGTAGAGATGGAGTCATGTTTATTATGGATGACAGTGGTAGAGATGGAGTCATGTTCATTAATGATGACAGTGGTAGAGATGGAGTCATGTTTATTATGGATGACATAGTGGTAGAGATGGAGTCATGTTCATTAATGATGACAGTGGTAGAGATGGAGTCATGTTTATTATGGATGACAGTGGTAGAGATGGAGTCATGTTCATTAATGATGACAGTGGTAGAGATGGAGTCATGTTTATTATGGATGACATAGTGGTAGAGATGGAGTCATGTTCATTAATGATGACAGTGGTAGAGATGGAGTCATGTTCATTAATGATGACAGTGGTAGAGATGGAGTCATGTTTATTATGGATGACAGTGGTAGAGATGGAGTCATGTTCATTAATGATGACAGTGGTAGAGATGGAGTCATGTTCATTAATGATGACAGTGGTAGAGATGGAGTCATGTTTATTATGGATGACAGTGGTAGAGATGGAGTCATGTTCATTAATGATGACAGTGGTAGAGATGGAGTCATGTTCATTAATGATGACAGTGGTAGAGATGGAGTCATGTTCATTAATGATGACAGTGGTAGAGATGGAGTCATGTTCATTAATGATGACAGTGGTAGAGATAGAGTCATGTTCATTAATGATGACAGTGGTAGAGATGGAGTCATGTTCATTAATGATGACAGGTAGAGATGGAGTCATGTTCATTAATGATGACAGTGGTAGAGATGGAGTCATGTTCATTAATGATGACAGTGGTAGAGATGGAGTCATGTTCATTAATGATGACAGTGGTAGAGATGGAGTCATGTTCATTAATGATGACAGTGGTAAAGATGGAGTCATGTTTATTATGGATGACAGTGGTAGAGATGGAGTCATGTTTATTATGGATGACAGTGGTAGAGATGGACTCATGTTCATTAATGATGACAGTGGTAGAGATGGAGTCATGTTTATTATGGATGACAGTGGTAGAGATGGAGTCATGTTTATTATGGATGACATAGTGGTAGAGATGGAGTCATGTTCATTAATGATGACAGTGGTAGAGATGGAGTCATGTTCATTAATGATGACAGTGGTAGAGATGGAGTCATGTTCATTAATGATGACAGTGGTAGAGATGGAGTCATGTTCATTAATGATGACAGTGGTAGAGATGGAGTCATGTTCATTAATGATGACAGTGGTAGAGATGGAGTCATGTTCATTAATGATGACAGTGGTAGAGATGGAGTCATGTTCATTAATGATGACATAGTGGTAGAGATGGAGTCATGTTCATTAATGATGACAGTGGTAGAGATGGAGTCATGTTCATTAATGATGACAGTGGTAGAGATGGAGTCATGTTTATTAATGATGACAGTGGTAGAGATGGAGTCATGTTCATTAATGATGACAGTGGTAGAGATGGAGTCATGTTCATTATGGATGACAGTGGTAGAAATGGAGTCATGTTCATTAATGATGACAGTGGTAGAGATGGAGTCATGTTTATTATGGATGACATAGTGGTAGAGATGGAGTCATGTTCATTAATGATGACAGTGGTAGAGATGGAGTCATGTTTATTATGGATGACATAGTGGTAGAGATGGAGTCATGTTCATTAATGATGACAATGGTAGAGATGGAGTCATGTTTATTATGGATGACAGTGGTAGAGATGGAGTCATGTTCATTAATGATGACAGTGGTAGAGATGGAGTCATGTTTATTATGGATGACATAGTGGTAGAGATGGAGTCATGTTCATTAATGATGACAGTGGTAGAGATGGAGTCATGTTCATTAATGATGACAGTGGTAGAGATGGAGTCATGTTTATTATGGATGACAGTGTTAGAGATGGAGTCATGTTCATTAATGATGACAGTGGTAGAGATGGAGTCATGTTTATTATGGATGACATAGTGGTAGAGATGGAGTCATGTTCATTAATGATGACAGTGGTAGAGATGGAGTCATGTTTATTATGGATGACAGTGGTAGAGATGAAGTCATGTTTATTATGGATGACATAGAGATGGAGGAGTCATGTTTATTATGGATGACAGTGGTAGAGATGGAGTCATGTTTATTATGGATGACAGTGGTAGAGATGAAGTCATGTTTATTATGGATGACATAGAGATGAAGGAGTCATGTTTATTATGGATGACAGTGGTAGAGATGGAGTCATGTTCATTAATGATGACAGTGGTAGAGATGGAGTCATGTTCATTAATGATGACAGTGGTAGAGATGGAGTCATGTTTATTATGGATGACATAGTGGTAGAGATGGAGTCATGTTCATTAATGATGACAGTGGTAGAGATGGAGTCATGTTTATTATGGATGACATAGTGGTAGAGATGGAGTCATGTTCATTAATGATGACAGTGGTAGAGATGGAGTCATGTTTATTATGGATGACAGTGGTAGAGATGGAGTCATGTTCATTAATGATGACAGTGGTAGAGATGGAGTCATGTTCATTAATGATGACAGTGGTAGAGATGGAGTCATGTTCATTAATGATGACATAGTGGTAGAGATGGAGTCATGTTCATTAATGATGACAGTGGTAGAGATGGAGTCATGTTCATTAATGATGACATAGTGGTAGAGATGGAGTCATGTTTATTATGGATGACATAGTGGTAGAGATGGAGTCATGTTTATTATGGATGACAGTGGTAGAGATGGAGTCATGTTTATTATGGATGACAGTGGTAGAGATGGAGTCATGTTCATTAATGATGACAGTGGTAGAGATGGAGTCATGTTTATTATGGATGACAGTGGTAGAGATGGAGTCATGTTCATTAATGATGACAGTGGTAGAGATGGAGTCATGTTCATTAATGATGACAGTGGTAGAGATGGAGTCATGTTCATTAATGATGACAGTGGTAGAAATGGAGTCATGTTCATTATGGATGACAGTGGTAGAGATGGAGTCATGTTTATTATGGATGACAGTGGTAGAGATGGAGTCATGTTCATTATGGATGACAGTGGTAGAGATGGAGTCATGTTTATTATGGATGACAGTGGTAGAGATGGAGTCATGTTCATTAATGATGACAGTGGTAGAGATGGAGTCATGTTTATTATGGATGACATAGTGGTAGAGATGGAGTCATGTTCATTAATGATGACAGTGGTAGAGATGGAGTCATGTTTATTTTGGATGACAGTGGTAGAGATGGAGTCATGTTCATTAATGATGACAGTGGTAGAGATGGAGTCATGTTTATTATGGATGACATAGTGGTAGAGATGGAGTCATGTTCATTAATGATGACAGTGGTAGAGATGGAGTCATGTTCATTAATGATGACAGTGGTAGAGATGGAGTCATGTTTATTATGGATGACAGTGGTAGAGATGGAGTCATGTTCATTAATGATGACAGTGGTAGAGATGGAGTCATGTTCATTAATGATGACAGTGGTAGAGATGGAGTCATGTTTATTATGGATGACAGTGGTAGAGATGGAGTCATGTTCATTAATGATGACAGTGGTAGAGATGGAGTCATGTTCATTAATGATGACAGTGGTAGAGATGGAGTCATGTTCATTAATGATGACAGTGGTAGAGATGGAGTCATGTTCATTAATGATGACAGTGGTAGAGATGGAGTCATGTTCATTAATGATGACAGTGGTAGAGATGGAGTCATGTTCATTAATGATGACAGGTAGAGATGGAGTCATGTTCATTAATGATGACAGTGGTAGAGATGGAGTCATGTTCATTAATGATGACAGTGGTAGAGATGGAGTCATGTTCATTAATGATGACAGTGGTAGAGATGGAGTCATGTTCATTAATGATGACAGTGGTAGAGATGGAGTCATGTTTATTATGGATGACAGTGGTAGAGATGGAGTCATGTTTATTATGGATGACAGTGGTAGAGATGGACTCATGTTCATTAATGATGACAGTGGTAGAGATGGAGTCATGTTTATTATGGATGACAGTGGTAGAGATGGAGTCATGTTTATTATGGATGACATAGTGGTAGAGATGGAGTCATGTTCATTAATGATGACAGTGGTAGAGATGGAGTCATGTTCATTAATGATGACAGTGGTAGAGATGGAGTCATGTTCATTAATGATGACAGTGGTAGAGATGGAGTCATGTTCATTAATGATGACAGTGGTAGAGATGGAGTCATGTTCATTAATGATGACAGTGGTAGAGATGGAGTCATGTTCATTAATGATGACAGTGGTAGAGATGGAGTCATGTTCATTAATGATGACATAGTGGTAGAGATGGAGTCATGTTCATTAATGATGACAGTGGTAGAGATGGAGTCATGTTCATTAATGATGACAGTGGTAGAGATGGAGTCATGTTTATTAATGATGACAGTGGTAGAGATGGAGTCATGTTCATTAATGATGACAGTGGTAGAGATGGAGTCATGTTCATTATGGATGACAGTGGTAGAAATGGAGTCATGTTCATTAATGATGACAGTGGTAGAGATGGAGTCATGTTTATTATGGATGACATAGTGGTAGAGATGGAGTCATGTTCATTAATGATGACAGTGGTAGAGATGGAGTCATGTTTATTATGGATGACATAGTGGTAGAGATGGAGTCATGTTCATTAATGATGACAATGGTAGAGATGGAGTCATGTTTATTATGGATGACAGTGGTAGAGATGGAGTCATGTTCATTAATGATGACAGTGGTAGAGATGGAGTCATGTTTATTATGGATGACAGTGGTAGAGATGGAGTCATGTTCATTAATGATGACAGTGGTAGAGATGGAGTCATGTTCATTAATGATGACAGTGGTAGAGATGGAGTCATGTTTATTATGGATGACAGTGTTAGAGATGGAGTCATGTTCATTAATGATGACAGTGGTAGAGATGGAGTCATGTTTATTATGGATGACATAGTGGTAGAGATGGAGTCATGTTCATTAATGATGACAGTGGTAGAGATGGAGTCATGTTTATTATGGATGACAGTGGTAGAGATGAAGTCATGTTTATTATGGATGACATAGAGATGAAGGAGTCATGTTTATTATGGATGACAGTGGTAGAGATGGAGTCATGTTCATTAATGATGACAGTGGTAGAGATGGAGTCATGTTCATTAATGATGACAGTGGTAGAGATGGAGTCATGTTTATTATGGATGACATAGTGGTAGAGATGGAGTCATGTTCATTAATGATGACAGTGGTAGAGATGGAGTCATGTTTATTATGGATGACATAGTGGTAGAGATGGAGTCATGTTCATTAATGATGACAATGGTAGAGATGGAGTCATGTTTATTATGGATGACAGTGGTAGAGATGGAGTCATGTTCATTAATGATGACAGTGGTAGAGATGGAGTCATGTTTATTATGGATGACATAGTGGTAGAGATGGAGTCATGTTCATTAATGATGACAGTGGTAGAGATGGAGTCATGTTCATTAATGATGACAGTGGTAGAGATGGAGTCATGTTTATTATGGATGACAGTGTTAGAGATGGAGTCATGTTCATTAATGATGACAGTGGTAGAGATGGAGTCATGTTTATTATGGATGACATAGTGGTAGAGATGGAGTCATGTTCATTAATGATGACAGTGGTAGAGATGGAGTCATGTTTATTATGGATGACAGTGGTAGAGATGGAGTCATGTTCATTAATGATGACAGTGGTAGAGATGGAGTCATGTTCATTAATGATGACAGTGGTAGAGATGGAGTCATGTTCATTAATGATGACATAGTGGTAGAGATGGAGTCATGTTCATTAATGATGACAGTGGTAGAGATGGAGTCATGTTCATTAATGATGACATAGTGGTAGAGATGGAGTCATGTTTATTATGGATGACATAGTGGTAGAGATGGAGTCATGTTTATTATGGATGACAGTGGTAGAGATGGAGTCATGTTTATTATGGATGACAGTGGTAGAGATGGAGTCATGTTCATTAATGATGACAGTGGTAGAGATGGAGTCATGTTTATTATGGATGACAGTGGTAGAGATGGAGTCATGTTCATTAATGATGACAGTGGTAGAGATGGAGTCATGTTCATTAATGATGACAGTGGTAGAGATGGAGTCATGTTCATTAATGATGACAGTGGTAGAAATGGAGTCATGTTCATTATGGATGACAGTGGTAGAGATGGAGTCATGTTTATTATGGATGACAGTGGTAGAGATGGAGTCATGTTCATTATGGATGACAGTGGTAGAGATGGAGTCATGTTTATTATGGATGACAGTGGTAGAGATGGAGTCATGTTCATTAATGATGACAGTGGTAGAGATGGAGTCATGTTTATTATGGATGACATAGTGGTAGAGATGGAGTCATGTTCATTAATGATGACAGTGGTAGAGATGGAGTCATGTTTATTATGGATGACAGTGGTAGAGATGGAGTCATGTTCATTAATGATGACAGTGGTAGAGATGGAGTCATGTTTATTATGGATGACATAGTGGTAGAGATGGAGTCATGTTCATTAATGATGACAGTGGTAGAGATGGAGTCATGTTCATTAATGATGACAGTGGTAGAGATGGAGTCATGTTTATTATGGATGACAGTGGTAGAGATGGAGTCATGTTCATTAATGATGACAGTGGTAGAGATGGAGTCATGTTCATTAATGATGACAGTGGTAGAGATGGAGTCATGTTTATTATGGATGACAGTGGTAGAGATGGAGTCATGTTCATTAATGATGACAGTGGTAGAGATGGAGTCATGTTCATTAATGATGACAGTGGTAGAGATGGAGTCATGTTCATTAATGATGACAGTGGTAGAGATGGAGTCATGTTCATTAATGATGACAGTGGTAGAGATGGAGTCATGTTCATTAATGATGACAGTGGTAGAGATGGAGTCATGTTCATTAATGATGACAGGTAGAGATGGAGTCATGTTCATTAATGATGACAGTGGTAGAGATGGAGTCATGTTCATTAATGATGACAGTGGTAGAGATGGAGTCATGTTCATTAATGATGACAGTGGTAGAGATGGAGTCATGTTCATTAATGATGACAGTGGTAGAGATGGAGTCATGTTTATTATGGATGACAGTGGTAGAGATGGAGTCATGTTTATTATGGATGACAGTGGTAGAGATGGACTCATGTTCATTAATGATGACAGTGGTAGAGATGGAGTCATGTTTATTATGGATGACAGTGGTAGAGATGGAGTCATGTTTATTATGGATGACATAGTGGTAGAGATGGAGTCATGTTCATTAATGATGACAGTGGTAGAGATGGAGTCATGTTCATTAATGATGACAGTGGTAGAGATGGAGTCATGTTCATTAATGATGACAGTGGTAGAGATGGAGTCATGTTCATTAATGATGACAGTGGTAGAGATGGAGTCATGTTCATTAATGATGACAGTGGTAGAGATGGAGTCATGTTCATTAATGATGACAGTGGTAGAGATGGAGTCATGTTCATTAATGATGACATAGTGGTAGAGATGGAGTCATGTTCATTAATGATGACAGTGGTAGAGATGGAGTCATGTTCATTAATGATGACAGTGGTAGAGATGGAGTCATGTTTATTAATGATGACAGTGGTAGAGATGGAGTCATGTTCATTAATGATGACAGTGGTAGAGATGGAGTCATGTTCATTATGGATGACAGTGGTAGAAATGGAGTCATGTTCATTAATGATGACAGTGGTAGAGATGGAGTCATGTTCATTATGGATGACATAGTTGTAGAGATGGAGTCATGTTCATTAATGATGACAGTGGTAGAGATGGAGTCATGTTCCTTATACATAGAGGCATAGAGGTAGAGATAGTGAGATAAACATGGGAGACCTTTCAAAGATGTCTCTGGATGACAACACGTGTGAGATTGGGCCTCCTTGTATTTTTCGCTGCATTTACTATGACAAGGTTAGCCCGACGTTGTGATTTCAAGTTAAATGTAAATAAATGGTACAACGAAGGTAGTTAAAATCCCTTCCATTACTTTAACAGCAGTGTGAGGAGAGATTGGTTGTGGGCCACTGCATCACTGACTGAGGCAGAGTCCTTAATAATGTCACCCTGGTCCTATATAGTGGTCTACTGTTGACCAGGGCTGTTTGGAATAATCACTATAACAACACTATCTGAAGTTGTTTTTGGAGACCATGAAGATAGTGCTATGATAGATGTCCTAATACATTTCCAGTCTCTTTACTGTTGAACGATGAAGTGTGATTGTACCACCTCTATCTCCTCTATCTCACCCATCTCACCTATCTCTCCTCTCTCTCCTATCTCACCTATAGCTCCTCTATCTCTCACCTATCTCTCCTCTCTCACCTCTATCTCACCTATGTCTCACCTATATCTCCTATGTCACCCCTATCTCTCCTCTATCTCACCCATCTCACCTATCTCTCCTCTATCTCTCCTCTATCTCTCCTATCTCACCTATCTCTCCTCTCTCACCCCTCTCACCTACAGCTCCTCTATCTCTCACCCATCTCACCTATCTCTCCTCTATCTCTCCTCTCTCTCCTATCTCACCTATCTCACCTATCTCTCCTCTCTCACCTCTCTCACCTATAGCTCCTCTATCTCACCCATCTCCTCTATCTCTCCTCTATCTCTCCTCTATCTCTCCTCTATCTCTCCTATCTCACCTATCTCTCCTCTCTCACCTCTCTCACCTATAGCTCCTCTATCTCACCCATCTCACCTATCTCTCCTCTATCTCTCCTCTATCTCACCTATCTCACCTATCTCTCCTCTCTCACCTCTCTCACCTATAGCTCCTCTATCTCTCACCTATCTCTCCTCTCTCACCTCTATCTCACCTATATCTCACCTATATCTCCTATGTCACTTCTATCTCACCTCTATCTCACCTATATCTCCTATGTCACTTCTATCTCACCTATATCTCACCTATATCTCCTATGTCACCTCTATCTCCTCTATCTCCTATCCCACCCAGGGAACACAGATAGACAGACAGACTATGTCCTGTCTCGAAGCCTCAAGGGCGCTTGTCATCATAACAATGCTGTCCGCGCGCCGCTTCTTACCCGGGGATTCATGGAGTCTCTTTAGTCCAGATGTATTATCTTAATTCCTGGCGAGTATGTTCAGTAGTTATATCATCCATTTATAGCCCCTCTTGCCACCCCATTAATCCTGCAGTTAAAATGGTGTAACCCCTGGATCTGAGTCCACAGGAGCAGAGTGGGAACCTGTCTCTATAGCCAACGGTGGTGGGGGTGGGAGATGGTGAGCTGGCGGTTGCAGTACGGTAGTTTGTGTGTGTGTGTGTGTGTGTGAGTGTATGTGTGTGTGTGCATGTGTGTGTTGAAAGGTGTGCATGTGTGTGTACCTGCTTGTGTGTGTGTGAGTGTGTATGTGTGTTTGTGCGTGTGTGTGTTGACAGGTGTGCATGCTGCATTAGTGAGAGTGTATGTGTGTGTTGACAGGTGTGCATGCTACTTTAGTGAGGGTGTATGTGTGTTTGACAGGTGTGCATGCTGCATTAGTGAGGGTGTATGTGTGTTTGACAGGTGTGCATGCTGCATTAGTGAGAGTGTATGTGTGTGTTGACAGGTGTGCATGCTGCATTAGTGAGGGTGTATGTGTGTGTTGACAGGTGTGCATGCTACTTTAGTGAGAGTGTATGTCAGTGTGGTTAATTGTAGGATCCTCTCCTGACACGGGTCTAAATCTTCTACTTTTATCTCCCCCCGTCCTTGTCATTGATCTAAATGTACAATACACCCTCATATAGACTTTAAACCTTCAGTACTATCTGATTACTATACACCCTCATATAGACTTTAAACCTTCAGTACTATCTGATTACTATACACCCTCATATAGACTTTAAACCTTCAGTACTATCTGATTACTATACACCCTCATATAGACTTTAAACCTTCAGTACTATCTGATTACGATACATCCTCATATAGACTTTAAACCTTCAGTACCATCTGATTACTATACATCATCATATAGACTTTAAACCTTCAGTACTATCTGTCTCCTTGAGGGTCGTCTGCATCATGCTCTCTATAGCTCAGCTCAGCTTCAACAGAATGGGCTCCAGTTATGATCCTTGCTCAGATCATTGTCTCTTGCTATGAAGGGGTCAATGACGAGATGCTCACCCTGTAAAACAACGTTGCCCTTTCATGCAATCAGGCTTTTAAGTTGAAAAAAAAATGTCTTGTGTGAGGCGATCTCTCATTTAAATAATGCTCTGGATATTTCATATTTCTGAAACGTACTGGGCTATCGCTATGGCAGCAAGCATCTGCACACGAACACACACACAAATGCAAACCAAACATGTAGTCTATATCTAAGTGATATGTTTCTTGACATTTATATATTATTAATTGAGAGAAATTCAATGAACAGCAAAGAGACTGCCTTTTAACCAAACGCTTTGACAGAACAGATAGGAATCTCTTGGTTGTTTCCCCCCCCCCATCTCATCTCAAACCAAACGCTTTGACAGAACAGTGATAGGAATCTCTTGGTTGTTTCCCCCCCCCCATCTCATCTCAAACCAAACGCTTTGACAGAACAGTGATAGGAATCTCTTGGTTGTTCCCCCCCCCCCCATCTCATCTCAAACCAAACGCTTTGACAGAACAGTGATAGGAATCTCTTGGTTGTCCCCCCCCCCCCATCTCATCTCAAACCAAACGCTTTGACAAAACAGTGATAGGAATCTCTTGGTTGTCCCCCCCCCCCCATCTCATCTCATCTCAAACCAAACGCTTTGACAGAACAGTGATAGGAATCTCTTGGTTGTTCCCCCCCCCCTCCATCTCAAACCAAACGCTTTGACAGAACAGTGATAGGAATCTCTTGGTTGTTCCCCCCCCCCATCTCATCTCAAACCAAACGCTTTGACAGAACAGTGATTGGAATCTCTTGGTTGTTTCCCCCCCCCCATCTCATCTCAAACCAAACGCTTTGACAGAACAGTGATAGGAATCTCTTGGTTGTCCCCCCCCCATCTCATCTCAAACCAAGCGCTTTGACAGAACAGTGATAGGAATCTCTTGGTTGTCCCCCCCCCCCCCCCCATCTCATCTCAAACCAAACGCTTTGACAGAACAGTGATAGGAATCTCTTGGTTGTCCCCCCCCCCCCCCATCTCATCTCAAACCAAACGCTTTGACAGAACAGTGATAGGAATCTCTTGGTTGTTCCCCCCCCCCCCCCCCCATCTCATCTCAAACCAAACGCTTTGACAGAACAGTGATAGGAATCTCTTGGTTGTCCCCCCCCCCCCCATCTCATCTCAAACCAAACGCTTTGACAGAACAGTGATAGGAATCTCTTGGTTGTCCCCCCCCCCCCCCATCTCATCTCAAACCAAACGCTTTGACAGAACAGTGATAGGAATCTCTTGGTTGTTCCCCCCCCCATCTCATCTCAAACCAAACGCTTTGACAGAACAGTGATAGGAATCTCTTGGTTGTTCCCCCCCCCATCTCATCTCAAACATCTTCTTCATTTAGTGAGATGGTTTAAACACAGGCAGTAGTCTACCAGACAAAACCCATTGCTCAAACACATTCCCCACGTCCTAACTACCAGATCCCAGAAAGACATGTACAGCCAGTATTAAAGAATGAATCATTAATGCTTGGGCAGTAATAATCGTGGTACCTAGTGTTATTGGTAGATTATAATGGACGATTCCTCTCAGAAGCCAAATCCAGTTCGCTTAGGTCCTCCAATCAAATCAAAGGGAATTTAGTCACATGCTTCGTAAACAACAGGTGCAGACTAACAGTGAAATTGTTTACTTTACGGGTCCTTTTCCAACCATGCAGATCAGAATTGGTCAGGAGCATTCAAGACAGCTGCTGTCCACTGCGTCAGATACACTCAATGAAGCCCAGTTTACGTATTTGTAATTACTTTGAACCCAGGTCTGCTCCTTCAGATTTCAAGGCCCAGGAAGAAGGGCAGAAGGTCCCCAGTAGTCATCGTTAAGTAACTGTCAGGGTCTCCCTGTGTCACTGTCACGCCTTGGTCTAAGTATTTTGTATTTTATCTTCATGTATTGGGTCAGGCCAGGGTGTGGCATGGAGTTTTTGTATTGTGGTGTGTTTTGTCTTGGGGTTTTGGTGTGTATATATTTGGGATTGTAGCTAGTGGGGTTTTCTAGCAAAGTCTATGGCTGTCTGGAGTGATTCTCAATCAGAGGCAGGTGCTTATCGTTGTCTCTGATTGGGAACCATATTTAGGCAGCCATATTCTTTGAGTTTGTCGTGGGTGATTGTCCTATCTGTTCTATGTGTACTCTATGTTAGTTTTACACAAGTATAGGCTGTTTCGGTTTTCGTTTCGTTCTTTGTTTTGTAGTGTTTGTGTTTATTTCGTGTTACGTTTTGTTCATTAAATATGGATCGCAATCGACACGCTGCAGTTTGGTCCGACTCTCATTCATCACCACTAGAAAGCCGTAACAGTCACGTTGTTTGTAATAATGGTCGGACCAAGACGCAGCGCGATATGAGTTCCACATACTTTGATATTAGTGAAACATAATAACAAAACAATAAATGAACAAACCGTGACTACCGAGGTGCACCTTGTGCACTAACTTCAAACATGAACAATATCCCATATCCCACCGGTGAAAAACATGCTACTGAAGTATGATCCCCAATTAGAGACAACGATAGCCAGCTGCCTCTAATTTGGAATCATACCAAAACCCCCAACATAGAAAAAACAACCTAGAACCCCACATAGAAAATATAAACTAGACTAACCCCCCCAGTCACGCCCTGACCTCCCCCATAGAAAATAAAGGCTCTCTAAGGTCAGGACGTGACACCCTGATTTTCTGAATGTTCAATTCATCAGACCCTCGCTCCAAAAGAGTGAGTTTTAACTCTGGGGGTCCATGTGCATCACTAAACCTTCACCTGGTTGATGGAGAGCAACGGAGGAGGGCAGGTAGAGGAAGAGAAAAGAAAGATGGGAGGTGAGACGGAAAGAGGAGTGGATGTTGGCTGTTTGGTTTAGTTGGGTTGGGTCAGGGGGAGAGAAACACAAGAGAGGGGTAGTGAAGGAGAAGGGTGAGATGGAAAAGTGGGGGAGAGGTTGCCGTGGCATCAGAACAGAGGGTCTGAATGGCACCTGTCAGGGGTGATAAACGAGGCCCTCTGCCCTTCAATTCCCCACCCTGTCACTCACACCCAGGGCATTAATCTTCATCGGGCTCTTGTCAGGTCAGACCCCACTACACACTCACATAGGCATGCACGCGCACACACTCACACTATCTTCCTCATCGGGCTGGATCTGTGTGTGTGTGTGTGTGTGTTTGCTTGTGTGCGTGCATGTGTGTGAATATGTGAATATGTGAGTCAATTTCGGTACAGCGGGAATGTAGAAAGGGCCAGACAAGTGGGGGCATGAAGACGAGACCCCCCCCGACAAAAAAAAATGGTCTCATTGTCAACGCCAGGATCTATTTGCATAATTTATTATGATTCACAAGATTCACTGAAGAACCTTCACCCCCCTGTGTGAGAGGTGAGTAGAGGAGCTGGGGCAGAGGGTGTGTGTGTGTGTGTGTGTGTGTGTGTGTGTGTGTGTGTGTGTGTGTGTGTGTGTGTGTGTGTGTGTGTGTGTGTGTGTGTGTGTGTGTGTGTGTGTGTGTGTGTGTGTGTGTGTGTGTAAAGTTGCGAGGTTTGAAGGGTTGCAGGGGTGTGAGTGAAGAGACAGATGGAGAGTGGGAGATGCTACCGGCCGTGTTACCACCCTTCCCCAAACAACTCTACCCCACACCCCTCACAGGAGCCAACCAGGAGAGCCCGTCCACATCCTCACAAACCAATCAAATAGCTGGCAGTTCCATTACAGAGTAATAAAGGGACATTCATCATTCAATTAGGCATCTGTCATGGATTCACAAAGAGGAGAGGGGGAAAAGTTCTAACCTGAAGCACAGCGGATAAAGAAGCAGTGAGAGGAATTGAGAGAGAAAGAGAGAGAAAGAGAGAGAAAGAGAGAAAGAGAGAAAGAGAGAGAGAGAGAGAGAGAGAGGGGGGGGGGATAGAGAGGGGGAAAGAAAGAGAGAGAGAGAGGGAGATAGAGAGAGAAAGACAGAGAGGGGAAGGAGAGAGAGACATTGAAGGACAGCGAGAGTGGGAGGAAGGAGAGAGAGAGAGACATTAAAAGACAGAGAGAGTGGGAGGAAGGAGAGAGAGAGACATTGAAAGACAGAGAGAGTGGGAGGAAGGAGAGAGAGAGACATTGAAAGACAGAGAGAGTGCGAGGAAGGAGAGAGAGAGACATTGAAAGACAGAGAGAGGGGGAGAAAGGAGAGAGAGAGACATTGAAAGACAGAGAGAGGGGGAGGAAGGAGAGAGAGACATTGAAAGACAGAGAGAGTGGGAGGAAGTAGAGAGAGAGACATTGAAAGACAGAGAGAGGGGGAGGAAGGAGAGAGACATTGAAAGACAGAGAGAGGGGGAGGAAGGAGAAAGAGACATTGAAAGACAGAGAGAGGGGGAGGAAGGAGAAAGAGACATTGAAAGACAGAGAGAGTGAGAGGAAGTAGAGAGAGACATTGAAAGACAGAGAGAGGGGGAGGAAGGAGAAAGAGACATTGAAAGACAGAGAGAGTGAGAGGAAGTAGAGAGAGAGACATTGAAAGACAGAGAGAGGGGGAGGAAGGAGAGAGAGACATTGAAAGACAGAGAGAGGTGGAGGAAGGAGAGAGAGACATTGAAACACAGAGAGAGGGGGAGGAAGGAAGAGAGACATTGAAAGATAGAGAGTGGGAGGAAGGAGAGAGAGAGACATTGAAAGATAGAGAGAGGGGGAGGAAGGAGAGAGAGACATTGAAAGACAGAGAGAGGTGGAGGAAGGAGAGAGAGGACATTGAAAGACAGAGAGAGGGGGAGGAAGGAAGAGAGACATTGAAAGATAGAGAGTGGGAGGAAGGAGAGAGAGAGACATTGAAAGACAGAGAGAGGGGAGGAAGGAGGGAGAGAGACATTGAAAGACAGAGAGAGGGGGAGGAAGGAGAGAGAGAGACATTGAAAGACAGAGAGAGGGGGGAGGAAGGAGGGAGAGAGACATTGAAAGACAGAGAGAGGGGGAGGAAGGAGAGAGAGAGACATTGAAAGACAGAGAGAGTGGGAGGAAGGAGAGAGAGAGACATTGAAAGACAGAGAGAGTGCGAGGAAGGAGAGAGAGAGACATTGAAAGACAGAGAGAGTGGGAGGAAGGAGAGAGAGAGACATTGAAAGACAGAGAGAGGGGGAGGAAGGAGAGAGAAAGACATTGAAAGACAGAGAGAGGGGGAGGAAGGAGAGAGAGTCATTGAAAGACAGAGAGAGTGGGAGGAAGGAGAGAGAGAGACATTAAAAGACAGAGAGAGTGGGAGGAAGGAGAGAGAGACATTGAAAGACAGAGAGTGGGAGGAAGGAGAGAGAGAGACATTGAAAGACAGAGAGAGTGGGAGGAAGGAGAGAGAGACATTGAAAAACTGAGAGAGGTGGAGGAAGGAGAGAGAGACATTGAAAAACTGAGAGAGGGGGAGGAAGGAGAGAGAGAGACATTGTAAGACAGAGGGAGGGAGGAAGGAGAGAGAGAGACATTGAAAGACAGAGAGACGGGGAGGAAGGAGAGAGAGACATTGAAAGACAGAGAGAAGGGGAGGAAGGAGAGAGAGAGACATTGAAAGACAGAGAGAGGGGAGGAAGGAGGGAGAGAGACATTGAAAGACAGAGAGAGGGGGAGGAAGGAGAGAGAGAGACATTGAAAGACAGAGAGAGGGGGAGGAAGGAGGGAGAGAGACATTGAAAGACAGAGAGAGGGGGAGGAAGGAGAGAGAGAGACATTGAAAGACAGAGAGAGGGGGAGGAAGGAGAGAGAGACATTGAAAGACAGAGAGAGGGAGGAAGGAGAGAGAGAGACATTGAAAGACAGAGAGAGGGGAGGAAGGAGAGAGAGAGACATTGAAAGACAGAGAGAGGGGAGGAAGGAGAGAGAGAGATATTGAAAGACAGAGGGAAGGGGAGGAAGGAGAGAGAGAGACATTGAAAGACAGAGAGAGTGGGAGGAAGGAGAGAGAGAGACATTGAAAGACAGAGAGAGGGGGAGGAAGGAGGGAGAGAGACATTGAAAGACAGAGGGAGGTGGAGGAAGGAGAGAGAGAGACATTTGCAGACAGAGAGAGTGGGAGGAAGGAGAGAGAGAGACATTGAAAGACAGAGAGGGGAAGGAAGGAGAGAGAGACATTGAAAACAGAGAGAGGGGGAGGAAGTAGAGAGAGACATTGAAAGACAGAGAGAGGGGAGGGAAGGAGAGAGAGACATTGAAAGACAGAGAGAGGGGGAGGAAGGAGAGAGAGAGAGACATTGAAAGACAGAGAGAGGGGAAGGAAGGAGAGAGAGACATTGAAAGACAGAGAGAGTGGGGGGAAGGAGAGAGAGACATTGAATGTCAGAGAGAGGGGAAGGAAGGAGAGAGAGACATTGAAAGACAGAGAGAGGGGAAGGAAGGAGAGAGAGACATTGAAAAACAGAGAGAGGCGGAGGAAGGAGAGAGAGAGACATTGAAAGACAGAGAGAGGGGAGGAAGGAGAGAGAGAGAGAGAAGATGCTTATGGCAGGAGAATGAAGGCGAAAGGGTCACGATATTCATAAAGCTAATTACATTGCCATTGCCTTGACAGAGTTATGACTATCATTGCGCTCTACAGTAATGGGGAGTCTGGAACAACATGTCAGATGAGGAATTGATGATTATTTGATATAGAACAGCGGGGGACAATAACAGGAGGATTATCTAGTGTTGTATAAATACCACAGCACACAGAATATTGGTAAATCCAAATCAATTCAGTCACTTTTTGACCATATCTCTTTTGATTTAAACAAAACTTTCCAGACACGTTTTGGGAGAACAAAAGACAACTTTTTTTTCAAGAAATTATAAAACAGTTTGACAACACTGTTCGTAACATTTTACATGATACAAATCTCAAACGTTTATCTTTCCCAGTGATGAAGATACTGATGTCTCCACTTCAAATGTAGTTAGAATGATCAGCATCCGAAACCTAGATATTAAGGTGCTAGAAGACAGAACCTGGGTGATTGTGTAACATACTCTACCACTACCAACACATTCCCCTATCTCCCTCTACCACTACCAACACATTCCCCTATCTCCCTCTACCACTACCAACACATTCCCCCTCTCTCCCTCTACCACTACCAACACATTCCCCTATCTCCCTCTACCACTACCAACACATTCCCCTATCTCCCTCTACCACTACCAACACATTCCCCCTCTCTCCCTCTACCACTACCAACACATTCCCCTATCTCCCTCTACCACTACCAACACATTCCCCTATCTCCCTCTACCACTACCAACACATTCCCCCTCTCTCCCTCTACCACTACCAACACATTCCCCTATCTCCCTCTACCACTACCAACACATTCCCCTATCTCCCTCTACCACTACCAACACATTCCCCTATCTCCCTCTACCACTACCATCACATTCCCCCTATCTCCCTCTACCACTACCAACACATTCCCCTATCTCCCTCTACCACTACCAACACATTCCCCCTATCTCCCTCTACCACTACCACTACCAACACATTCCCCTATCTCCCTCTACCACTACCAACACATTCCCCTATCTCCCTCTACCACTACCAACACATTCCCCTATCTCCCTCTACCACTACCAACACATTCCCCCTCTCTCCCTCTACCACTACCAACACATTCCCCTATCTCCCTCTACCACTACCAACACATTCCCCTATCTCCCTCTACCACTACCAACACATTCCCCCTATCTCCCTCTAACAATACCAACACATTCCCCTATCTCCCTCTACCACTACCAACACATTCCCCCTGTCTCCCTCTACCACTACCAACACATTCCCCTCTCTCCCTCTACCACTACCAACACATTCCCCTATCTCCCTCTACCACTACCAACACATTCCCCCTCTCTCCCTGTACCACTACCAACACATTCCCCTATCTCCCTCTACCACTACCAACACATTCCCCCTATCTCCCTCTACCACTACCAACACATTCCCCCTCTCCCCCTCTACCACTACCAACACATTCCCCCTCTCCCCCTCTACCACTACCAACACATTCCCCTATCTCCCTCTACCAACACATTCCCCCTATCTCCCTCTACCACTACCAACACATTCCCCCTCTCTCCCTCTACCACTACCAACACATTCCCCCTCTCTCCCTCTACCACTACCAACACATTCCCATATCTCCCTCTACCACTACCAACACATTCCCCCTATCTCCATCTACCACTACCAACACATTCCCACTATCTCCCTCTACCACTACCAACACATTCCCCTCTCTCCCTCTACCACTACCAACACATTCCCCTATCTCCCTCTACCACTACCAACACATTCCCCCTCTCTCCCTCTACCACTACCAACACATTCCCCTATCTCCCTCTACCACTACCAACACATTCCCCCTATCTCCCTCTACCACTACCAACACCTTCCCCCTCTCTCCCTCTACAACTAGCAACACCTTCCCCTATCTCCCTCTACCACTAACAACACATTCCCGCTATCTCCCTCTACCACTACATTCCCCTATCTCCCTCTACCACTAACAACACATTCCCCCTATCTCCCTCTACCACTACCAACACCTTCCCCCTATATCCATCTACCACTACCAACACATTCCCCCTATATCCATCGACCACTACCAACACATTCCCCTATCTCCCTCTACCACTACCAACACCTTCCCCCTATATCCATCTACCACTACCAACACATTCCCCCTATATCCATCGACCACTACCAACACATTCCCCCTATATCCATCTACCACTAACAAGATTTTCCCATTAACATATTCACCTATCTCCCTCTACCGCTATTAACATATTCACCCATCTCCCTCTACTGCTATTAACATATTCACCTATCTCCTTCTACCCTTTGACCCTATCTCTCTCTACCCTTTGACCCTATCTCTCTCTACCCTTTGACCCTATCTCTCTCTACCCTTTGACCCTATCTCCTTCTACCCTTTGGCCCTATCTCTCTCTACCCTTTGACCCTATCTCTCTCTACCCTTTGACCCTATCTCTCTCTACCCTTTGACCCTATCTCTCTCTACCCTTTGACCCTATCTCTCTCTACCCTTTGACCCCATCTCTGTCTCTCTGTGTCCTCTGTTTTCTTCTGCCTTTTCTGTTCTTTTCTCCAAATCTTGACATCCATGACCTCTGCCTCCCTGTGTTTTCATTACCCTCTGTGTGCCTAATCGCTCCCTGTTCCTCTCCCTACATCCCCCTTTTCTCTCTCTCTCTCTCTCTCTCTCTCTCTCTCTCTCTCTCTCTCTCTCTCTCTCAGACTCTCTAGTACCAGCTGTTTTTAAAACCCCTGTGGTCCTTTCCCTTCCATTCCTTCCTCCTGCCATCCCTCCCTGCCTCCCCAGTCCCTAGCCGGGAGAATGAGCTCCTGTTAAATAATATATCATGATAAATGATAATTGCTACGCTTTATGTTCCCGTTGTTTAATGAGCCCCATAAATTAGAAATGATGCAGCTGACAGTGTTTGTCGGGAACAGACCAGACATAAATACGTCCTGGCAAAAGAGCGAGAGACAACGTTATCTTCATCAGAGAGTGAAAACCACGGAGTAAAGTTCTCTGCTCCAGATCAACTTCCGTCTAACTGACTTTCGTCTTTGTCAGGAATTGCGTCCGTAAAGTACATTCTTCTAAGGGCATTGCCGGTGTTGCCGAAGGGTGTTTTCCTGGTTACGGAAACTATTCCTCTTCATGTGCTCTGTTTCGTTCGTCCCTTTGATGACGTGGCCAATCTAAGGATGTGTCTGAAAAACGTTGCTTGCTTCTTCCGTCCTTGTTTCCTCAAATCATTGCCTCTAGGAACCAAGGTCCCTCCCTATGACTTCCTCCTCCAATGAGAGGGATAGAGGAAACAAGGAACGAGGAAGTAAAGGTTTGATGTCTTGTAATGTTTTCAGACACAGCCAGAGTCTGGGGAAAAAGGAGGGTTTGAGCAAAAGTCAGAGGTCAATCTGATTCCTGACGGAACAGAACCCACCCTGACACTCATTCTTTATTAAAGGGTGCATCACAAAAAATAATCCCCCTCTCAGTGCATCACAACAACTATTCCTCCCTTGTTTCCTTAACCCCCCCCCCCCACACACACACACACACCCACACACCACACCCACACCATCCACGTTCAAGCTTCGCAATAATGATCATCAGTCCTAATCACAATCTATAGCTGTTCCACAAAGGAACGATCTGTCATATACCGGATCCTTATTCCACAGTTTGTAAAACACACACATCCAAAACACACACACACACAGACACACACACACTCACTGCAGAGCTGGGCTGCGGTTGGAACACCGCCATTTGAGCGTCAGCGTCACTCTGTCCCTGTCAGACATCAAACGGGGCCGCTGGCCGCCCGGTCATGCACACACACACACACACACACACACACACACCCCCACACACACACACCCCCACACACACACGCACACACACACACACACACACACACACACGCGCACACGCCCTCCCTGGAGAGATCCCTGATTGAATCCTGGCACCAGCACCAAACAGCTGCTTCAAACAAAAGACATCTGCATATTTCATAAATTAATGTTGCAACCTGCCAAAACCTGTGTGTGTGTTTGCATGTGTGTGCTTGTGTGGGTGTGTGTGTGTGTGTGTGTGGGTGTGTTTGTGTGTGTGTGCTTGCGAGAGGAGGGAGTATCTACTTTTGTATTTAATTAGATAAAGTTTACAAGCTTTCAAAGAGTTAGACATTAGCATGAAGAAGAAAAGCAGGACGGGGCTGGAAGGGGAGGAGACTAGGAGACAAGTCACAGAACAGAAACAGACAGGATGGGGCTGGGAGGAGACTAGGAGACAAGTCACAGAACAGAAACAGAGAGCTCTTGGGCTGGAAGGGGAGGAGACTAGGAGACAAGTCACAGAACAGAAAACAGACAGCTCTTGGGCTGGAAGGGGAGGGGACTAGGAGACAAGTCACAGAACAGAAACAGACAGGATGGGGCTGGGAGGGGAGGAGACTAGGAGACAAGTCACAGAACAGAAACAGACAGCTCTTGGGCTGGGAGTGGAGGAGACTAGGAGACAAGTCACAGAACAGAAACAGACAGCTCTTGGGCTGGAAGGGGAGGGGACTAGGAGACAAGTCACAGAACAGAAACAGACAGGATGGGGCTGGGAGGGGAGGAGACTAGGAGACAAGTCACAGAACAGAAACAGACAGCTCTTGGGATGGAAGGGGAGGAGACTAGGAGACAAGTCACAGATCAACAGATAGGAATGTTTCTATATCTGTTTCAGCCTTCCTGCCTGGGCCCTTTGTCACAGATGGGGAAGGAGAGGGAGCGAAGTATGGAGAGAGAGAGAGAGAGCGAGAGAGAGCGAGAGAGAGCGAGAGAGAGCGAGAGAGAGAGAGAGAGAGAGAGAGAGAGAGAGAGAGAGAGAGAGAGAGAGAATCCAGGCTTAATTTGTTCTCTCTGTTTGTGTAGGTCGATTTTCAAATGGATCACGTGAACCTTGGAATTGAGAGCTTTGAAATGTGCTGAGATCTTATGGGCCCGTCACATCATGTCAGATGGAAGACATTCATTTGATCTGCCAGCGCAATGACTCACACACACACACACATGACTCATATCTCCAGATACCTCAGAAGTAAGCTGGCCATGTACAATACATGTTGTCTCCCACGGCTACTTTTGGTCAGTTTAAACACAACGGAACCACAGACCACAAACCCTAAAGACAGGAAGTCTTTGCTGTTGCTGCACCAAGTACAGATTTAGGTTAAACAGTGTTTTGTTTTTAACCCACTTTCCTTGTGGAACACTTCAGAATAACCTACAGTTGGATGGACTGGTGTCTTTCAGGTCATTCAGAATAACCTACAGTTGGATGGACTGGTGTCTTTCAGGTCATTCAGAATACCCTACAGTTGGATGGACTGGTGTCTTTCAGGTCATTCAGAATAACCTACAGTTGGATGGACTGGTGTCTTTCAGGTCATTCAGAATAACCTACAGTTGGATGGACTGGTGTCTTTCAGGCCATTCAGAATACCCTACAGTTGGATGGACTGGTGTCTTTCAGGTCATTCAGAATACCATACAGTTGGATGGACTGGTGTATTTCAGGTCATTCAGAATAACCTACAGTTGGATGGACTGATGTCTTTCAGGTCATTCAGAATAACCTACAGTTGGATGGACTGGTGTCTTTCAGGTCATTCAGAATAACCTACAGTTGGATGGACTGGTGTCTTTCAGGTCATTCAGAATAACCTACAGTTGGATGGACTGGTGTCTTTCAGGTCATTCAGAATAACCTACAGTTGGATGGACTGGTGTCTTTCAGGCCATTCAGATGGTTGGTTGAGGATTTCTTTGCTGAGGGAAATGGTTGTTTTTTGTGTTTGTGTTTTGTATGTTTTGTATGTCTTGTGTATTTCCTACTCTCCCATGCTGCCTTGATTGTGTAATTGTTTGTCATGCAGGGCTCCCGTGTAAACAACACCTCGGTCTCAATTGGACTCAACCCTGCCTAATGAAAGAATAAATCATGTAAAATACAATCCTATCATTCCATATCTGAGAAGATATCGTTGGTCCTTCCTTGTTTGGTGTTGTCTATTTCTCCATGTCTCCAGCTGCTGGGTTATTTCAATCACATCTAAATGAGACAGTAATTAGTGGCATCAGAGCTGTGGAGACGATACTCTACGCTCCTCCCTCCCTCCCTGCTGTCCTCGAGCAGGCCCACATAGAAAAAATGAGAAAAAAATACTCATATGCTCCTCTTCTCCCTCCTCTTTTCCTCCCTCCATCCCTCTGTCCCTCCCTGCTGTCCCCAAGCAGGCCCACTTAGACAAGAGGGAGATAAAACAGAACTTGACTTTGCTGAATAATTGAAGGGGTTTTTACAAGAGCAACAGCCTGCAATCTGACCTCAAAAAGGCTTTACACAGGGCTCTATCAGTGGCACCCAGGAGCCAACACACACACACACACACACAAATAAATACATACAATGTCCTGTGCGTACAGTATATAGATGTATTGGTTACCAACACACACTCTACAAGGAAGAACACAGGAAGGTTTCTTCAGCAGGATTCTATTTCAACACGTCTTATAAACAGGGACTGTACAGGGGATAATGTATAGCATCAGCCCCAGTGATGGTGGTGATAATGTATGGCAACAGCCCCAGTGATGGTGGGGATAATGTATAGCAAACAGCCCCAGTGATGGTGGTGATAATGTATAGCAACAGCCCCAATGATGGTGGGGATAATGTACAGCAACAGCCCGGTGATGGTGGTGATAATGTATGGTAACAGCCCCAGTGATGGTGGGGATAATGTATGGTAACAGCCCCGGTGATGGTGGGGATAATGTACAGCAACAGCCCGGTGATGGTGGTGATAATGTATAGCAACAGCCCCAATGATGGTGGGGATAATGTACAGCAACAGCCCGGTGATGGTGGTGATAATGTATGGCAACAGCCCCAGTGATGGTGGGGATAATGTACGGTAACAGCCCCGGTGATGGTGGGGATAATGTACAGCAACAGCCCGGTGATGGTGGTGATAATGTATGGCAACAGCCCCAGTGATGGTGGGGATAATGTATGGTAACAGCCCCAGTGATGGTGGGGATAATGTATGGTAACAGCCTCGGTGATGGTGGGGATAATGTGTGGCAACAGCCCCGGTGATGGTGGGGATAATGTATGGTAATAGCCCTGGTGACGGTGGGGATAATGTGTGGTAACAGCCCCGGTAATGGTGGGGATAATGTGTGCAACAGCCCCGGTGATGGTGGGGATAATGTATGGCAACAGCCCCGGTGATGGTGGGGATAATGTATGGTAATCTGAAGCTGAACATTCAGAGAAAACGTATTTAAGGATAAAAGCATGAAAACATCCCTGGAAGGGGTTGACACAATTATAGTATTGTGGCTGTGATGTAAAGCACCTCGGGAAGGTGGTGGTAATGTAGAGTATGTCAGTACGGTGTGGTAATGTGGAGTATGTCATTATGGTGGTGGTAATGTGGAGTATATCAGTACGGTGTGGTAATGTGGAGTATATCAGTACGATGGTGGTAATGTGGAGTATATCAGTACGATGGTGGTAATGTGGAGTATGTCAGTACGATGGTGGTAATGTGGAGTATATCAGTACGATGGTGGTAATGTGGAGTATGTCAGTACGGTGTGGTAATGTGGAGTATGTCAGTACGATGATGGTAATGTAAAGCACCTCAGTACGGTGGTGGTAATGTGGAGTATGTCAGTACGATGGTGGTAATGTAAAGCACCTCAGTACGGTGTGGTAATGTAAAGCACCTCAGTACGGTGGTGGTAATGTGGAGTATGTCAGTACAGTGGTGGTAATGTAGAGTATGTCAGTACGGTGTGGTAATGTGGCGTATGTCAGTACGGTGGTGGTAATGTGGAGTATGTCAGTATGGTGGTGGTAATGTGGTGTATGTCAGTATGGTGGTGGTAATGTGGTGTATGTCAGTACGGTGGTGGTAATGTGGCGTATGTCAGTACGGTGGTGGTAATGTGGCGTATGTCAGTACGGTGGTGGTAATGTGGCGTATGTCAGTACGGTGGTGGTAATGTGGCGTATGTCAGTACGGTGGTGGTAATGTAAACACAGGAGACCATCCATGTAAACATATAAAACATGGATCCCCACTCTCTCTCTCTCACACACACACACACACACACACACACACACACACACACACACACACACACACAGTCTTGTACTGCTAACCTTGTGGCGACACACAATGCAGTCCCATTCAAAATCCTATTTTCCCTCACCCTTACGCTAACCCTAATTAACCCAAAAACCGAACTAAATGAATTTACATTCTAAGCCACACAGAAACATTTATGTAACATTAATATTCTGTACAATTAATAATGATAGATTATATAGGATGCAATAAAATATATAGCACGCGCTCCAGCAGGTATATTTCACTGGTCACCCCCAAAGCCAATTCCTCCTTTGGCCGCCTTTCCTTCCAGTTCTCTGCTGCCAAAGACTGGAACGAATTGCAAAAATCACTGAAGCTGGAGACTTATATCTCCCTCACTAACTTTAAGCATCAGCTATCAGAGCAGCTTACAGATCATTGCACCTGTACATAGCCCATCTGTAAATAGCCCATCCAACTACCTCATCCCCATATTGTTTATTTATTTATATTTTTTGCTCCTTTGCACCCCAGTATCTCTACTTGCACATTCATCTTCTGCACATCTGTCACTCCAGTCTTTATTTGCTAAATTGTAATTATTTCGCCACTATGGCCTATTTATTCCCTTACCTCCCTGATCTTACTGTCAGGGTTTACTAGGAGTGGTGGGTAGGAGTCAGGCGCAGAGAGCAGAGGGTTTACTAGGAGTGGTGGGTAGGAGTCAGGCGCAGAGAGCAGAGGGTTCGGTGAAATGTAATTATTTATTCTCCGGCACAAACGTTCACGCCAAATTACAGGGCGCATAACACTGACCAGCCCAAAACACAGGACAAACAGTCCGCAGAAAACAAAACGAAAACACATCCACAACCATAACACTGACCAGCCCAAACACAGGACAAACAGTCCACAGAAAACAAAACGAAAACACATCCACAACCATAACACTGACCAGCCCAAAACACAGGACAAACAGTCTGCAGAAAACAAAACGAAAACACATCCACAACCATAACACTGACCAGCCCAAAACACAGGACAAACAGTCTGCAGAAAACAAAACGAAAACACATCCACAACCATAACACTGACCAGCCCAAAACACAGGACAAACAGTCTGCAGAAAACAAAACGAAAACACATCCACAACCAACAGAGTAACAAAATAATCCTGCACAAACCTAAGCGGGCCTAACAGGTTGAAGTAGACACAAACCTAAGCGGGCCTAACAGGTTGAAGTAGACACAAACCTAAGCGGGCCTAACAGGTTGAAGTAGACACAAACCTAAGCAGGCCTAACAGGTTGAAATAGACACAAACCTAAGCGAGCCTAACAGGTTGAAGTAGACACAAACCTAAGCGGGCCTAACAGGTTGAAGTAGACACAAACCTAAGCAGGCCTAACAGGTTGAAGTAGACACAAACCTAAGCGAGCCTAACAGGTTGAAGTAGACACAAACCTAAGCAGGCCTAACAGGTTGAAATAGACACAAACCTAAGCGAGCCTAACAGGTTGAAGTAGACACAAACCTAAGCGGGCCTAACAGGTTGAAGTAGACACAAACCTAAGCAGGCCTAACAGGTTGAAGTAGACACAAACCTAAGCGGGCCTAACAGGTTGAAGCAGACACAAACCTAAGCAGGCCTAACAGGTTGAAATAGACACAAACCTAAGCGGGCCTAACAGGTTGAAGTAGACACAAACCTAAGCGGGCCTAACAGGTTGAAGTAGACACAAACCTAAGCGGGCCTAACAGGTTGAAGTAGACACAAACCTAAGCGGGCCTAACAGGTTGAAGTAGACACAAACCTAAGCGGGCCTAACAGGTTGAAGTAGACACAAACCTAAGCGGGCCTAACAGGTTGAAGTAGACACAAACCTAAGCAGGCCTAACAGGTTGAAGTAGACACAAACCTAAGCTGGCCTAACAGGTTGAAGTAGACACAAACCTAAGCAGGCCTAACAGGTTGAAGTAGACACAAACCTAAGCAGGCCTAACAGGTTGAAGTAGACACAAACCTAAGCGGGCCTAACAGGTTGAAGTAGACACAAACCTAAGCAGGCCTAACAGGTTTAAGTAGACACAAAACCTAAGCAGGCCTAACAGGTTGAAGTAGACACAAACCTAAGCGAGCCTAACAGGTTGAAGTAGACACAAACCTAAGCAGGCCTAACAGGTTGAAGTAGACACAAACCTAAGCGAGCCTAACAGGTTGAAGTAGACACAAACCTAAGCGAGCCTAACAGGTTGAAGTAGACACAAACCTAAGCAGGCCAAACAGGTTGAAGTAGACACAAACCTAAGCGAGCCTAACAGGTTGAAGTAGACACAAACCTAAGCGAGCCTAACAGGTTGAAGTAGACACAAACCTAAGCAGGCCTAACAGGTTGAAATAGACACAAACCTAAGCGAGCCTAACAGGTTGAAGTAGACACAAACCTAAGCAGGCCTAACAGGTTGAAGTAGACACAAACCTAAACGAGCCTAACAGGTTGAAGTAGACACAAACCTAAGCGGGCCTAACAGGTTGAAGTAGACACAAACCTAAGCGGGCCTAACAGGTTGAAGTAGACACAAACCTAAGCGGGCCTAACAGGTTGAAGTAGACACAAACCTAAGCGGGCCTAACAGGTTGAAGTAGACACAAACCTAAGCAGGCCTAACAGGTTGAAGTAGACACAAACCTAAGCTGGCCTAACAGGTTGAAGTAGACACAAACCTAAGCAGGCCTAACAGGTTGAAGTAGACACAAACCTAAGCAGGCCTAACAGGTTGAAGTAGACACAAACCTAAGCGGGCCTAACAGGTTGAAGTAGACACAAACCTAAGCAGGCCTAACAGGTTTAAGTAGACACAAACCTAAGCAGGCCTAACAGGTTGAAGTAGACACAAACCTAAGCGAGCCTAACAGGTTGAAGTAGACACAAACCTAAGCAGGCCTAACAGGTTGAAGTAGACACAAACCTAAGCGAGCCTAACAGGTTGAAGTAGACACAAACCTAAGCGAGCCTAACAGGTTGAAGTAGACACAAACCTAAGCAGGCCAAACAGGTTGAAGTAGACACAAACCTAAGCGAGCCTAACAGGTTGAAGTAGACACAAACCTAAGCGAGCCTAACAGGTTGAAGTAGACACAAACCTAAGCAGGCCTAACAGGTTGAAATAGACACAAACCTAAGCGAGCCTAACAGGTTGAAGTAGACACAAACCTAAGCAGGCCTAACAGGTTGAAGTAGACACAAACCTAAACGAGCCTAACAGGTTGAAGTAGACACAAACCTAAGCGGGCCTAACAGGTTGAAGTAGACACAAACCTAAGCGGGCCTAACAGGTTGAAGTAGACACAAACCTAAGCGGGCCTAACAGGTTGAAGTAGACACAAACCTAAGCGGGCCTAACAGGTTGAAGTAGACACAAACCTAAGCGGGCCTAACAGGTTGAAGTAGACACAAACCTAAGCGGGCCTAACAGGTTGAAGTAGACACAAACCTAAGCAGGCCTAACAGGTTGAAGTAGACACAAACCTAAGCAGGCCTAACAGGTTGAAGTAGACACAAACCTAAGCTGGCCTAACAGGTTGAAGTAGACACAAACCTAAGCAGGCCTAACAGGTTGAAGTAGACACAAACCTAAGCAGGCCTAACAGGTTGAAGTAGACACAAACCTAAGCGGGCCTAACAGGTTGAAGTAGACACAAACCTAAGCAGGCCTAACAGGTTGAAGTAGACACAAACCTAAGCAGGCCTAACAGGTTGAAGTAGACACAAACCTAAGCGGGCCTAACAGGTTGAAGTAGACACAAACCTAAGCGGGCCTAACAGGTTGAAGTAGACACAAACCTAAGCGGGCCTAACAGGTTGAAGTAGACACAAACCTAAGCAGGCCTAACAGGTTGAAATAGACACAAACCTAAGTGAGCCTAACAGGTTGAAGTAGACACAAACCTAAGCAGGCCTAACAGGTTGAAATAGACACAAACCTAAGCGAGCCTAACAGGTTGAAGTAGACACAAACCTAAGCAGGCCTAACAGGTTGAAGTAGACACAAACCTAAGCAGGCCTAACAGGTTGAAGTAGACACAAACCTAAGCGAGCCTAACAGGTTGAAGTAGACACAAACCTAAGCAGGCCTAACAGGTTGAAATAGACACAAACCTAAGCGAGCCTAACAGGTTGAAGTAGACACAAACCTAAGCAGGCCTAACAGGTTGAAGTAGACACAAACCTAAACGAGCCTAACAGGTTGAAGTAGACACAAACCTAAGCGGGCCTAACAGGTTGAAGTAGACACAAACCTAAGCGGGCCTAACAGGTTGAAGTAGACACAAACCTAAGCGGGCCTAACAGGTTGAAGTAGACACAAACCTATGCGGGCCTAACAGGTTGAAGTAGACACAAACCTAAGCGGGCCTAACAGGTTGAAATAGACACAAACCTAAGCGGGCCTAACAGGTTGAAGTAGACACAAACCTAAGCGGGCCTAACAGGTTGAAGTAGACACAAACCTAAGCGAGCCTAACAGGTTGAAGTAGACACAAACCTAAGCAGGCCTAACAGGTTGAAGTAGACACAAACCTAAGCGGGCCTAACAGGTTGAAGTAGACACAAACCTAAGCGGGCCTAACAGGTTGAAGTAGACACAAACCTAAGCTGGCCTAACAGGTTGAAGTAGACACAAACCTAAGCAGGCCTAACAGGTTGAAGTAGACACAAACCTAAGCAGGCCTAACAGGTTGAAGTAGACACAAACCTAAGCAGGCCTAACAGGTTGAAGTAGACACAAACCTAAGCAGGCCTAACAGGTTGAAGTAGACACAAACCTAAGCAGGCCTAACAGGTTGAAGTAGACACAAACCTAAGCGGGCCTAACAGGTTGAAGTAGACACAAACCTAAGCGGGCCTAACAGGTTGAAGTAGACACAAACCTAAGCGGGCCTAACAGGTTGAAGTAGACACAAACCTAAGCAGGCCTAACAGGTTGAAATAGACACAAACCTAAGCGAGCCTAACAGGTTGAAGTAGACACAAACCTAAGCAGGCCTAACAGGTTGAAATAGACACAAACCTAAGCGAGCCTAACAGGTTGAAGTAGACACAAACCAAGAAACACAAAAAGGAACAGGTGCAACTAATCAGACTAAACTAACAGAAAAGGAAAAAGGGATCGGTGGGGGCTGGTAGACCGGGGCTGGTAGACCGGGGCTGGTAGACCGGGGCTGGTAGACCGGGGCTGGTAGACCGGGGCTGGTAGACCGGGGCTGGTAGACCGGGGCTGGGCTGGTAGACCGGGGCTGGTAGACCGGCGACGGTGGGGTCTAGTAGACGGCGATGGTGGGGGCTGGTAGACCGGCGACGGTGGGGGCTGGTAGACCGGGGCTGGTAGACCGGGGCTGGTAGACCGGCGACGGTGGGGGCTAGTAGACCGG